>NC_025996.2:2379474-2416019 GCF_000442705.2 Elaeis guineensis | reverse complement strand
TGACGGTCCTTGGGTGCACGCCTCCAATGGTCGATATGCCTCCATTTTCGTAAACATGTATGTGGGAATTGTCCCCAAGGATGACCTCGCTGCCCCTGACCTCGCAATGGACAAGCACCGATATGAGATTTCCCATGGTGCCCGAGGGCACGAAGAGAGCGGCTTCCTTCCCCATGACCCTCGCCATCTCGGATTCGAAGCGGTGGGCGGTGGGGTCGGAGCCCAAAACGTCGTCCTCCACATCGGCGCTCGCCATGGCAGCTCGCATCGCCTCCGTGGGCTTCGTGACGGTGTCAGATCGGAGGTCTACTCTTCTCATCACCATTGTCTGATGTTGTTCATAGACGTCAAAATTTTATCCAGCAAAAACAATAAACAGAACATTTCATCAAAATACACTGAGAAATTAAAACAAAATTCCTAAATTATCCAGCAAGTTTACAAAATAAACTCTATCGCAAGAAGCAGAGAGCCCGATTCAGCATCAGCAGCCCGGTCGCAGCCGTGCAACCAATGGGCTACATACCTCACTCACATTGAGAAAATCTTCATCAATGGTCCGGAAAGGAAAGTCCAGTCCAACAATCCAATGGCCAGAAAACCGCATATTGGCAAGATTTTCCCGTCGAATTCAATACAAAATAAGTACATAAATAACTAGAACTCTCCTTCTTCTCTGATAAAGATAAAATCAACAAAAATCTTCCTTTATTTCTTCCAAAAATAGAACGAAGAATCTTACCTTCTGGTCTTAAACCCCACCTCGATAAAACTTTTTACACTTGCCTCCTTCTCTTTCGGAGAGAAGGCAGATTCTCAAACACCCACTAACACGAACACCCAACCCCAAAATCCGGAATTGTACCGAACCCTCCTCCAAAGATCCCACCTTTGGCTCAAATCCGAACCCCAGAAAACGCGAGAAGAGGGAGAAAAAAGAAGCAAAAATCTCGGAGAGCGCCCCTCCACACGTCGAGCAAGGTCGAGAAGCCTCTCCACCACTCCTTGCTTTTAAAAACCTAACCCTAAGATTCCATGGAATCCTCGTTTGGATGCACCTCAAAATTCTGGAATCCTCTTCATTATTTTCCATCTAGCTTCCTCCATCGCCATCCTTCGGTTGGCATGAATTGATAACGTCGTGTTGGGATAGGAAAGCCAAGAGATATTTTCGTCCGGACGTCCAAAGACCAAAGTAGAAGGCGGCCATGATATCAATATAACGCCGACTTCTTCAAATAACGGACCCCGTTTGACCGGAGAAAATAACGATATTGCTCCTCAAAACATCGCTATTGAAGGTTCTATTTTCTTCTTTATCGTTTCTATATAATACTTAGAACTATAACGAAGGTCTCAAAAATACGTTGGAGTAGCCATAGCAATGCTACGTTAAAATACGTTGGAGTAGCCATAGCAATGTTATGTTCATTGTTATTCTAAACCTTTTGGCAAGTTTTCAGACATATAATTGCATGTTAATAAATACACACTGTCTTATTAAAGTATGGATTTTGCGTACACTAGATATGAAGGATGTGGTTCCCGTCGTATATCAGTTTAGCACCCATCATAGAATATACAAGAAAGAAGAGAATTCTATTTTGACATTTTATGGCAGCTAAGAAGCAGCATTTATCTGCCAAAGAGTTTCATTAGAAAAGCCTAGATTCTTGTCATTCTGATCAGCAACAAAGGCAACATTGAATTGACCAATAAAATAATTGACAATTATAGTGGGGAGCCCGATGTAACATCTTGTGGGAAATGTACCTCAGCGCCCTGCATTGATCTTTGACACTGACGTTTGGATCTTATGCATTGTTACTATTGCTGGGTGTTGCCGTCAAAATCCGGCCTGACCACGAGGCGCTTGGTCTCGAGGCGTATCGCTGGGCACAACGTCTTTTAAAACTTGCGTTCGTATGCAAATGGCAACAACTAGGCGGCTTCTAAGAAAGTATTCAATCTTTAATGTTGAGCCACGTATCTCTGTCTGGCCAGTCCAACTTGCCAGATGTAATAAGATACCAAGAACAAAGGCCAGCAACATCTTTTTAAACTTGTGTTCGTATTGGAAAGGCAACAACTAGGCGGCTCCCAAGAAAGTAAAATACAAATTTGCTATTATCATCATTGTAATTAGTCTTACATGTTGTCTCACATATCCCTGTCTAGCTAGTCTAACTTGCCAAGTGAAATTATAAACCAAGAACAAAGGGCAGCAACATCTTTTGGAAATTGTGTTCATATTGGAATGGCAACAACGAAGCAGCTTCCAAGAAAGTAAAGTACAAATTTGCTATTATCATTACTCTACTCAAGTCTCACATGTTGAGCCAGATATCTCTAACTACCATGACTTGCCAAGGAAAATTAGATACCAAGAACAAAGGGCAGCAACTAAAGGGCTCTTTGAAAGAGAAAAAGACATTTTTGCTGTTATCATCGGCTTACAAGTAGAGTCCTATACCTGTGTCTGGCTAATAGTTGCCAAGGAAAATTAGGTACCAAAAGCCGCATTAGATGGGAAATGCATGCACCGAATACCAGCCATCTTTAGATTAATCAATTGGCATCCCTCGTGCTAGTGGTCCTTACTGTATTTTTCTCAAAAAAAAAGAAGAAGAAAGAAACACGTAAACTTAATGCTTGTCTTCTGGATAACCATCTCACCAGAATTGACGGCTCCAACAAGTTTATTGATGTCTCCAACATGTCTGATATCTTCGGAATCTGCAGCTGGAAGCACTGTAATTTCAACTGATCTTTCTTCGAATCAAAATATTGTTGTCTTCACTGGAATCAGTTTCAATCACATCATCCATTTTGACCTCATAAACTGAATTGGTAACCGTCTTCTCTCCTACCGTCAGATCCAAGAAAATAGCCTTACAAATTATTTCACCTTCCACAACATTGCAACAACAATTGGCTGCAGAGTTGGACCTCAAGCAACTGTCATATCTCTCTCTGAAGGATGATCTTCCACCACAACTTAATTGCATGAGTTCTCCATGTGGTTGGCTAGTTAGCTACTAATTGTGCAGGTCCATCAGAACAAGCAAAAATTCTGTTCAACTAACTTTTGCACATCAGTTTTACTTCAACATGTATCTGGCAAATTGTAATGAGAATCTGCATTGTCATTAACTTGACCCACAAGTGCCAAATTTTCATCTAGTGTTTGATCATGCTTCGCCTGTCATTTTGCAATCATAATCTTTTTTTTCTTTACACTTCCAGAAGCCTCTGGATTCTATCATACTCTGCCAAAAGCTGCTTTCCATAACAGTTGTCCTATATACTCCCAACAGGCCACAGAGTGTGCTTCCAGTTCTCTTTATTTGTGAACTTCTCTGTTGAACCACAGAATCTGCAAAGCCAACACACACACACACACACAAAAAAGGAAAAGGCCAGGGTCTGTATTAAGCTGCCAATTATTTCTGCTTCTGTAAAGCATAGAACAATCCAAGTTCTGTTGCAGACTAGTTATTTTCCTAAGGGCTGACCGTATATCTGAACATATTATTCCAATCCTTGAATGCCAAATAAGGTGCAATGCACAATGCAAGCTTCTTAAGACGATAATAATAACAATAATGACAATGAGAATCAATAGATAACATGCCAAAGAGACAGACACAAAAGACAGATATATGTCTACATTTTTGATGCATTGAATATATGGACTAGTGATCGGTCAAAATGATTTTGGTAAAACAACTCCACGGAGTAACAGAATATTTGCCCTTGGGAAAAGTGTTTCCTGATATCTAGTCAAACCTTCGGACAGAATGAATGTGGAAAATTTTGGTTACGGCTGGATAGTGTGCATATCGTATCCTTGGGAACCAATGTCAAGAGATTCATTACTTAGAGGATCCGAATGCAAAAGTCAAATCTCCACATAAGTAGATACATCTCACAACATGTCAACTTCAATAACTACATTCTGATATTGTTTTCCTAGATGAATTGGAGCTCAGATGAATTTCATCATAATAAAATTCTCATGTAAGAGAACTTTCTGTTCAGGTCAATATGTGCATTTATTTGCATACTATCTTCAAAAGACTATAGCTGCTGCAATGATGACCTAAAGCAGTCATCCTAACCTTGGCTCTGGCTGAATTCTCAGCAGCACTCATTGATCATATAGTCAACAGCCCTTTCTGTTCTTGCACCAAGGACACAATGGGTCTGACATTGACCATAATTTCAAAATGATGCATAGGTTTTTCACCCAACCCAATTGCAGCTTTTAAAAAGAAGACCCTCACTTTGAGCCACGGTGAAGATTCCTTCATACCACATCTCGCTCTCCTCCATCAAGTATTCATCACCCTTTAAGTCAACAAAATTTATTTAACAAGTTCAACAAAATGCTTTTGATGCTTTCCACATCTAAATATAATCACTTCTCTCAAGGTTCTTCAAGGTGCTCTTGATCCTGTCCATTATGTCCTTCAAAGCAAGTTGCTCAAACTATTGACAGCCACTACCCATCACGAATAAGTTTACGAAACATCAACTTCCTATGATACTCAGGATCAAGAAAATAAAGCAAAGTAGGATTAAAAGCACACTTTTAGGAGTTTCACTTAGAAATCTAAAATCAAAACCAAAGTGTTCCAGTTTCAACCAAAACCAATCCAAAATCAGGGCTGGTTCTGGATTGTTCAGCTTTAGGTAACTAATGGAGCCATATAAAGTGCACGCAAGCTAAAATACTCATCCTTTTATCATTTCCTATATTTTTAGATGCTAAGAAGCATGTTCAATAGATTAAGAACTGGATTTTGCAACTTTTAAGAAAATTCAAAAGTATTGATTGTTATGGGAAAGCACTTTTTAAAGCATGTGTTTGTCTCTCTTAAATCTCATAAGAGGGCACCAGCTGACTTGGTAAAGTCACTGGGCATTGGATACCTGACCTGGGTTCAACTCCTGCCCTCACCCCCATTTCAAATGGCTTCCTCCTTAGTTCTCAATTTAAAAAAAAAAAAAAGAAATAAATAAAAATAAAATCTGATAAGGCATTGGAATCTCATACAATGAATTGGCTAATACATTGAATGATATAGACTTATTTGGCTAAGCTTTTAGAGTATCAAAAAGTACTTTTGGCCCTCAAAAAGCACTTTTGGATGGTATTGTGATGTTTGGTAAAAAGTCAAAAAGTTGTTTTAGTCTTATTAAAAAGTTGAAAAGATCTACTTGAGGAAAGCTCTATTTTGAAGCTTTCTCTAAAAGTATTTTTTGGCTCATATCGGAAAGCTATTTTGATTTAAATAAAATTATTTTAATGACTAAAATATAATATGATATATTATAAACATATAATATCAATTCTCATAATTATATCATATTATATTATTATACTATAAATATAATATAATATAATAATAAATTAATATTATGATATATTATAAATATATAATATAATCTATTATAGAATTATTATATGATAAAAATAATAATATTTATTACTAATATAATATTATTATATTATAATAATATAATATACTATGTTATATTATATTTATTATTAGATTAAATTATAATCCATTATATTATATTACATTATATATTACATGATAATTACAATGATATTATATTATAGTATATATTATATTATATTACATTATATGATAATAATATTATATAATAAAATAATATTTTAAAATATAATAACATTTATGTTATAGACATATAATATAATTATATTATAATGTCATATTATATTATAGCTAGATTATAACTAATATATTATATTACATTATAAATTATATTATAATTATAATAACATTATATTATATTATAATATTATGTTATATTATATGACAATAATATTATATAGTATAATAATATTTAATATATTATATTATATTATATTATTCTTTATTATACAATACTATGCAATATCTTTTATTATCATTTTATCATATCAAAAATATTTTTTATTTTAGTTACCAAACATATATTAAAATTTTAAAGCACTTTATAAATATGACTACTAAATAGCAAATAGCTTTTTATAAAAATTCTACTTCCAAAAGCTTTAGTTCTCTAAAGCTCTACTTCTAAAAGCTCCAAAAACTCTACTGCTAACAGTAATTCCAAACTAGACCATATTACATTATAACCCTAATTTTATAATTATATTTTTAGAAATAATTTTTATTATTTCAATCTGGAACCAAATTCCCTGAACAATAATAAATTTAAAAATAGTGTCTATTTTATTTTCTTAACTTACGTCATATTTCTTTCTTTATTAACATTTCCTACTTTAACTAACATTTTATAATGTTTGACCATAATGGCCAAAACCAAAATTCATTGCAAAAATCTTCTTTTTTTTTTTCAGCTGAATCTGAATTTTCAAAAATCTTGGTTCTGAATATCAATCATCTAGTAAATGATCATGCATTCATCTCCAATGGTCCACAAAATTCCACTTCTTAACAACTGCTGTCTGAAGCAGTTGCCACACAGAAGCATTCTTTTTTCTTTCTTATGTCCTCAACATGGGAACCCACATAGATATCCTACCCATTGTCTCAAATGTAGCCGTTTCGGCCACAAGAGTAGTTCTATCAAGATACAATTGTCCACCCAAATATCGGTGCATTCCCCTGGATTAGTTCCTTTGCCATTACAAGGATCAGCAAATATCCTTTACTTCTTCAAGTTCAATTATATTGTATGAAACAAACATGTGATGTATCCTAGCAATATTTTATTAGATCTATGAATATGCTTATGATCACATCCAAATATGCTGGGCACCAAACATCAACCAGATTTCAAGATTTTGTCATTCATTTATTGATCCAATTTTACAAATGCATCTGTTGAAGCATGCTGAAGCATACCAAATAATAAGTTAACTTAGAACTAGGTTTTGTGGTCACCCACTCAGTTAACTAGGTTTTGTGGTCACTCAGTTCAAAGTTCAAACCATCTCCACCACATAACCTATTTCTAATTTGTCAAACCCAAGATCCATGACTAAGTTAACCTTTTGATACCAGAGCAGATAAGATGAGCTTTGCGGAGCTTTTCTTGGGCACAGCCTCTAGAGTAAGCAGGACATGGTTTGGGATTATCATGGACTTGGGATTAGATATGACAAAGCCAGGTGTGACAACTATAACCATTAACAAAAATGACATATATTGGCCTTCAACTTCGGCAGAAACCTCAAAAATCTAATCATTACAATGCTCTCGGTCAAAAGGAGTGGATAGTACAATGTGACTAGCACCATAAAAGGATGGTTGTTTGCCTAGTTCATAGCTGTTCCCTTTTAGTTTCACTTTTTGCACTTGAAGCTACAGATTTGCTGCGAGACCAACTACCAACCTCAGCGAGGAACTCTGCTCCAAGGCCCATAACAGCATGTGCAACAAGCAGCAACACTTGAATAGTGGTGCCCATCAACCGTCTAAAGGAGGGGCCCTATCATTAAGTCGAGTGCCTGCAATCCCAACCAAGGCAATATAACTCTAGCTTATCTGGTCATAGTCCATTACTTGATCATGCTTTCTCTTTCTTTGAGCATCCTGGAGTATCTTGCTTCAGTTTCTCGCATTAAGCATTTGATATTGGCTCTTGATGTGCTTTACCACCAATTATGTTGGGGGAAATCCTTTGATTATCAAGTATGATAATCACAGCCAGTATAAAACTTTTGTACATATTGTAAGGCCTTGGGTCACAGTTTGTGGACTTCCAACAAGCTCACCAGGAAGAAAATAATTCACTAACAATATTCAACCATCGCAGTCACTACACTTACAAGCTCCCATGCATGAATATGTTATTGCAACATATCTTGGACCATCTTGATCAGCCTACTGCACTATGCATATCAGTTTCTTCAACCTCTAGTACATCTGCTCTCGCTGAAATATCCAATACTTTTAAATCTAATTAAATAGTTGACTGTGGAGCCTCTTCCATTGTCATCCTGGCCATATAATTTTTGATGCCTCCATTCTGGCTCATTCATCACCGCTTCAAACTCCTTTTCAGATATAATCTGATGATGGTTCTCCTATACCGATTACACCCTAGGGTATTCCTGCTCGCTGTACGGCATCACTAGCTATTTTTCAGTACTTCTTGTTTTACATGTCCCAAACTTGCTATGGGCATTTTCTCTGTTAGCTTGCCAATCACCATTGAACTAATATTTAACTCTTCAACTTGTTTGGTGCAAGATTGTCAGACAATGTCATATTAGGTATCAAACAACACTCTACCATGCTTTACTCATTTACATTTCATTTAAATTTCAAATACTCATTAAGCACAAACAAACTTCAGCATCAACCATCCTCACAACATACACATCCACTAAAAGCAACCAGCATTAATATGGATATAATAACATAAGCAGGTCTATAAATAAGATGAACATGTAGCTTTTAAACATAACCACAACCATCAAGCCATGTATAACTTATTCTGGGTCAGATGGTTATGTTGAATAATAAGCATATCAAATGTTTGAGGAAGGGATCATTACAAATTTTTGCACCTTTCATCAAAGGCACTGGTGAACAGAAAGAAGAAAATTATTAAATTGCTAGTGCCTGCCTCATTCTGCCGTACCATCAGTCAGTATCTGTTGAACAGCATGCTGGGGGAAAGTTTCAGATCAACATCATATAAGAAACCATCAGATTGAAGTGTAAAAGAAGAAGAAATCAGTTGTCGGTTTACCTTAATACATGTTAATGCATAGTATACATCATTCTCTGAAATTTGGTAATGGAGGACAAGCCTGACACTGAAATATGTGAAAAACAACACCATCACAATACCTCCAGTTCAAATGTAATGAACTATTTTTATCCTTATTAATCAAAATATTTGTCAGTTTGACACAAGTCTGGAGACTTAGGCAAGTAGACTGTCATCTAAAGAGAGATTGCTACATTTAATGATTACTATAATATCATTAAAGCAACATGAAGCCAAAGCAAAGGCGATGCTAATCAAATTTCTCACAACCAATGTACTTCAATGTTAGGAGGTAATCTCCTAATCTGGGTTTCATCAACCAATCAAATATACACCAGCTATTTTGTATTCATTAGACATACAGTTGTGGGAATGAATATGCAACGAGACTCACTATAATTTGCGTAAGAGCTCTAAATAAATAGATCTCTGGGTATTATGGCTGCTCTCTATGAAGTAATAGACTAAAGCAATAGCTACTAGTTCCTAGGTAGCTGATCATTTTCAAAACTCTTATCCCCAAGGTAGAAAATCAAACACAGATACAAAATGACATGGAAAATAAACCTACAACATTGCACCTCTAACTCACATTTTATGCTCAGAGTTCTTCACACAAAAAACTTCAAGGATTAGGCCATGCATCATAAAGATCAATTACTAAAGTAAATGTCAGGTCTAGGGAAAAAAATCTCAAATGTGCCCAGTCCTATGAAAATAACAAAACAGAGAACTAAAACTAGATTACTGCTGTGACAATTATTTTTGAAGGATTTTCTAATCCATCAAAGTTTTTTATTTTTTTTATTCTATAAATGCCATGAATTTGACCTCACAAATAGAAAATCCTGTCTCATTGTTTATTTTTTCACTCTGTTTTTGAAATAGTAGGAAAAACTATTTCAACTAAAAAAAACAAAAACCGTTTGAAACTTATTTTAACATTAGAAAGATGAGCAAGAACCATGTTACACAAGATAAAATTCTTTTTGTTAGGTGTGAAATGCAAGCATGAATGTGATGAGCCTCTAAGAGATAACTGTTGCTGCAAGTCATGCACTAGAATGGACAAATCCAAGTTTAGATCAGATTCTTTAAGATAAAATAAAGTTTCAATTGCAATCATTCGCATGCATATGCGTGCAAAAACATGAATTCTTGAATCCAGATATAGATTTATTACAGAATAAGAATTTAACTCATCATGCAAAAGAAGAAAAGATAAGATAAATTTCATGCATAATCTATATATCTGAAACAAAGTTTACAAAATTAAGCTCGTTTTATAATACTATGGTTGGTCGAGCTTTCCATAATCTTACCTAGCAGGAAAGAATTCGTTGAGCTCGATAACGACTTTTCTCTTTTATGAAAAGGTCACATTGTGTGATATGAGGCAAAATTCAATGAATATAATACAGACAACTTCCATTCTAATATAGATGAAAATCCACCCAAAAAAAAAAAAAATGAAATCCTAATGCTATTTTGACCGGAACGAATATGCAAAACTTGCTTTGCTAAAATGAAAATGCAGAACTTCCAATGCTATGAAGGACAAGTAAGGAATAACCAGAATAGCCTAGTGGCAGCTGCCTGGGTCAAACCTGGTTGAGCTTGCTGGCATTGCAAGTATGCCATGTACTTCCAAGACTTGGCAGAGCCTTTTAGGTGATATGAGTGAACTATCTGCAATGCTAAAGAAAATCTGTCCACAATAAAGAAGAAATGGAAGAGTTAAATACCCATGATTATTACATAGGTCTTCCACAGTAAAACACTGATGAGCATAGACTTCAAAAAGCATATGTTATGACTGGTAGGTTATACCAACCATATTAGTCTCCACTGAGGTTGCATCAATACTTAGTTCTTTGATTTGTTTCAGCCCATCTGAAAAAACCAATATTGAGAAGAGTATAAATGCTTCTGAACAATTTAACAATATAGAATTCCATACTAACTTGATTCTTGTGAAGATAAGCTACTAATTCGAGCCAAAAGAATTGCTTTGAATATATCATCAGAAGTCAAAAGGTAGGAATGCCTTCCATCCAATAAATGACTAGACGTGATGTAAATTTGGTTGTAGGTTAATGAGAGAAATATATAGAACCTGCAAAAATTTTGGCCTTTCTGTGATCATCCTCAAGCTTCCCGATGTTTTCTTGCAGAGCAACATAAGCTGCTGCGCAAAGCACTCCAACCTGTCTCATGCCGCCACCTAAGGTTTTCCTAAGCCTTTTAGCCTGAGAGAAGTTAAATATCATAACTACAAGTCATGTGGATAAATATACTAGCAACTTCATATGTAGACCACTACCTTAGCAATAAAGTCTTTTGAGCCTACAATGACAGATCCAACCGGAGCACCCAACCCTTTTGATAAGCAGAGCTGAATAATCATTGGATAAAAAAATAAAAAACAATCATTCTTTATTTTTTATTTATTTTTCTTTCTTAAGAGACAGAACCATTGCATATTTCATGGCCAAATGCATAACAAGCAATGGACAAGAAAAGAGAGTTCATGCTTGAGTTAACAATAAAAAGAAACCCTCAGAATGGACAATTGAACAAACATTAATGAAGGATAAAAGGATGTGAACAAGTTAAATCATACCAAAGCTGAGTCCGCAGCTTGTAGAAGCCTATGAACAGGAACCTTCAGTGCCTGACATATTGATTGGATACATTCAGATACACAAACTGCATGAGCAAATAAACCCAAATATGAAAAATCATGCTATAAATAAATTCATATTCTTGTTTCTCAAATACAGTGATGTCAAATAATATGTACAGATAGACACAATTGAAGTTATTTTTTGTGTGTATGTGTTTGGTGCGGGGTGAGGGCTAAATCAAAGTGATGTTGACCACACGCGCGTGCGCGCGCACACATACATACATATGGTTAAGATAGAAGCAATATAGAGACCTATAAGACATTATCTAGTCAAGTTAAAATCATATTACCATTATCATCAGTTGGTCCATTTGTATAACAAATAAAAAACGTACTATTTTCTAAGCAAGGACCTTTTTCTTTGGGAAGTTCTACCCAATGAAATTTATACAGCATTTATTGAAAGCTGTCCAATCAACATAAGCTCAAAGACAAGACAGTTTCTTTAAGCATTTAACAATAACTATTCATTATATCAAAAAATGACGTATCAAATTTCAATACATAAATATGTGAATTACATAAAAGGTAAATAAACCAGCAATGACATTTTATTGATACTTACTACAGAAGCATTGAAGATGCGAGCTCCATCAATATGAAGCTTCAAACCATGCTTTTTAGCTATCTTTCCTACCGTGTCTGTATATTCTGCAGAAAGGCATCTCCCCCCAGAACTGTCACAACAACCAAGAAAGCTATCAAACAAGGGAATGTGAACTTGGAAGAAATTATGCATTTAATGAATACTTACAATGACCACAAGAAAGCATGCTATGCATTTTTTTTTCCCTCTTTTACAAATCCTAGAATTTAAAACTATACCATGAAGTCAGAGGGAATTGTTGGCATTTCAAGAACGCAAGCCATAAAAGTTTCTAAAATGGGAAGCATTAGCTTCCATATTCATATGCGGATTCGTTAGTCTTCTCATGTTAAGCATCAGTCCTAGGTTAAAACTGAAAGAAAGAGGCTAATTCCATGATGACAATACATGGTATGATGTCACTAGGAGAACAAACAGAGATGCATGATTGTTTTTTCAAATGTTTTCTTTAACAAAAAAAAAAAAAAGGGTTCCTGCAAAACCTTGGGGCTTGGACCAATTATGTTATGAAAAGTAATAAATTTGTAAGTAAGATGTCATATATTAAATATTTTCCAGAGTATCCATGATCATAATCTTTCCTTTGTCTACAGCATGTGAAAGATAGTCTAATGGAAGATCACATGAAATCATATAAAATCTAAAAAATTAGGAACATGATTTTTATGTAGTGAATCAATTAGAATGCAGTTAATAAGATGATCATATTAATTTTATAAAAGACTGGAGAAAGAGAGACACTCACTTAGCATGTGTGTTCTCCAAGCAAATTAATCTAGTAGTCGGGAAGAAGAGTGCCCCATCAGGAGATCTAATGCTGCTTCAATCTTATCAATGTCCATGGTGCCATCAGGATTGTTTTTCACCGCCTTTGGGTGCACGCCTCCAATGGTCGAGATGCCTCCATTTTCTAAAACATGTATGTGAGAAGTGTCCCCAAGGATGACCTCACTGCCCCTCACATCGCAATGGACAAGCACAGATATGAGGTTTCCCATGGTGCCTGAGGGTACAAAGAGTGCAGCTTCCTTCCCTGTTAGCTTTGCCATTTCAGATTCAAGGTGGTGGGCAGTAGGGTCTGACCCCAAGACGTCGTCATCCACATCAGCGCTTGCCATGGCAGCCCGCATTGCCTCGGTGGGCTTTGTGACAGTGTCGGATCGGAGATCCACTGTTCTTTTCACCATTCTCTGATATTGTTTAGATACTAACACCCCTCAGTCCTTTCCTTAAAGATATCAGAATTAAGTTGTAACTTCTTGATCTTGTAGTCTAAGACACATACACAACAAGAAGAAGACGAACAAGAAGAATCTTGAGATGAAGACCGCATGCAATTTTGCATACAGTTGTTCTTAGAAAATCAGATTATGGGTAATACACTTAAAGGGAAATTCAAAAATCCAAGAAAGATTTTTTTTTTTTTTTTTTGTATATAAAATAGGGGTAAGAGGTTGAGATATGCAAACATGTAAAGAAACAATTCAAGTGGAAAATTAACAAACTTACATTGTACCTTTTTGACAAATTATTGAAGATCTTTGTCAACTTGGTAAGGCAATTCAAGAAGAAATTTGACATCTATTAGGATGATGACAATTTGACATCTATTAAGAATATAATTAAAGTACAAAATTTTGACTTTCAAGAAACATCGCATTGGAAGAAAATGATAAACTAGCAAAGTTCTTAAGGACTCCTAGCAGATAATTTAACAATAAAATATGAAAAAACGCGGCCAATTAGAGAGAGAGGGAGAGAGAGAAAAAAAGGAAGCCAGTAACCAACATCAAGCCGCATCAAGCGTCCCTTTGTTGTTTCTTTGACCCAAACAACTACATTCCCCCACTTTTTTTTTTTTTTTGGTAACAGCGATAGCTCTACTTCTTTTTAAGAAGATTAGATTAAAAAAGAACAATCTTGTTTCTTTAAGGGTGAGAAAATAAAAGAATCTCACCTTTGTTCGTTTGTAAACCCAACCTCGCAATTGGAAAGATGAAATCTTTACACTTGTGCCGACTTCCAAGCAATCAAACCCAGACTCCTCTCAAGAACCCACCTGTCCAATACCAAAAACCCTACTCGCAAAAGTCCCACCTTTGTCTCAAATTCGAGACCAAACACGATAGTGAGAAACAGGAACTAGGTCAGAGTCCTCACAGATGCCCCTCAACGCATCAAGGATCCTCTATTTATAGCCCTAAAGAAACCCAGGTTCCACCCCAGGAATCCAAGCGCCATACCTCAACCCTGTTTTCCCTGTCTCTGCTTTCCTCTCCTCTTGTTTTTCTACTTATTGATTAATACCATGGAAACGTCTCTCTCCGAGACCGAGACTCGAATAGGAACCGGGTTTCTTAGCCCACTGGATATTTCTCTTGGTCTCTGACACGGAGAGAAAAAAGGAACGACGCGCGGAGCTCCCCGCGGGAAGAACGTCGCCACGTAGTGAAGGAACGGAGACGAAACTAAACGTTCGGCACCGCGCATGCTGAATGCATGGTAACGGGGAAGGACACATGTCGAGCAGTCGGGTTTTGACCTGGGTCCGACCCGTTTAGCTCGGGTTTGAATTGGACTTTTTGTCACGGTTACCTGATTTTGATCCCTCTTGATTGTAGTCGGTTTATATCATTGAATTTCTAAATATCCCACATTTTTCTATAATTAATATACAAATATAATTTATTTTTTTGGGTAAGTAATGTAATATTGTTTTCATATCTACAACCTTCCCCTTTTTTAAATTAGAAACATCCCAAATTTCGCATGCATGATGACCATGATTGAGAGGGCCTTCTAAAGTGGCAACACATACATGTTGTCGTAATTGAGAAATTAGTTTCCAATTCAAAGTTGAGATGATAAGGATCTGTTTTTTATCGCTTGTCGATAATTGGATCAAGCGAGGTTGGTTATTAAAAAGTTAAAGCCAATTTCAGATATCGATTTATCATAGATTGTAGAATATAGTGGTCCATAGATTAATTCTAATAGTTCATCAAAAATCATGTTCCAATGTCTTCTTATTCAAAATTATCGGTTTATTATGAATTGCAAACATAATGGCCCATGGATCAAATCAAATTGTCCATCATAAATCATGTCCATGCCTTCTTATTCAAGATTACATATTAATCATGCAGGAGCAATTCACAAAAAGTTGTTGGATCCCATAATAGGGTTGTGGATGTACTCCATATTCTGCAAGAACCTATTATCTAAATGAAGAGGTTTTTGCTTTTGAAAACATATTTCTAGCTTCAATATTTTTCTCATAAATCCTCATATCTGATCTATGTCAGCTAGGTTTTAAATGGATAGAGGCGTAATTCTTGCAGTGCATGGGCAGTTGTACATGTATATCTTTTACATTGTTTAAAATTTTAGAATTTGCTAATAAATATCAAAGTATTTCAATATGTTGACATGAAACAATAATCCAGTTTCTCTGGGAACATACTTGGGAACTTGGTACCGCTGCCAACCCAATAGTATCAGTTAGGCAGTATAGCTAGGTAAGCAATATATTATTATGGTACAAAGTTCCTGTCCCTTGTTTGTTTGCCTTTTTGGCCCATTTTATTTTCTTATGATCGACCATGTCGTTGGATTTAGACTTCTCTACGATCCAATGGATCAGTTGTTGGGACCAGTAAGAGAAATCCTCTTCTTTTGCATTGACCTAAGGGTCCCAAACAAATTGAGAGCTTGGCTCAAGCTAGGAAAAGCTGGAATGAAACTTGGTTTAAAGCTAAATAAACTGAGCTTGAACCAGTAAAACAAGCTCAACATTTATTTCAAGCTAAGTCAAAAACTGATCCAGCTTGATCAAGCTTGGCTTGGCAGGACATGTATATATATATATATATTGTATATTTATATCTTATATAAATGAGTCATTGAGCCAAGGTTCCAACTGGTATGTCTTTTTAATCTTCGGCTATCAAGCACTTGCTTCAAGGGTATTATCCTTTTCCTTTAGGTGAAGGGGGTAGGATTTTGATTTCTATTGGAGTCAGCCCCCAAAGGATAGGTTAAATTTAGCATAAGACGCTGAAGATTAACCTATCATAATCTCAAGAAAAAAAAAAATAAAATAATATATATATATATATATATATATATATAGTCAGCCCCCAAACCCCAAAGGATAGGTTAAATTTAGCATAAGAAGCTGAAGATTAACCTATCATAATCTCAAAAAAAAAAAAAAAAAAAAAAAAAAAAAAAAAAAAAAAAAAATATATATATATATATATATATATATATATATATATATATATATATATATATATATATATATATATATATATATTCTTTAGATCAATTAACAGTCAATTTAGGCCTCAAACAAAACTCTTAACCAGACTTGAAATCAAGAGTTGAGTTTTTGTTCAAGCCTGAACCAACTTGATTTAACCTTAATTTGATTTCTGCTCAATGCTGAATTATCAAGTTGATCAAGCAAGCTCAACTTCTTGAATTGAGTATGCAGTAATGATAATAAATCAAGCTTGATCTCAAAATTCAAATTCAAATTAATTTAAATCAAGGCCGATCAAATTCAAGCTTGATCATGCTTGGCTAACAGGGCTTAGCAGCAGTTTTAACATAAATTGAAGAGGAGAGATTAAGCTTCATCAATAAAGAGTTTCTACAACTTCTTTAACAAAGAGTTTGTATTACTAAAATGCTTTCCTATAAAAATATGGGTAAAAATGTAAAGCAAATTGTCTAATTGAAAAAGAAAAAGGCCATATTTTTGATGCCATTTCTATATATAAAATATTAAAGAAAATAATAGAAGGTTATTTCTTACTAAATAATACAATATACGCCATTCCTCACCTGAAAATAAATATTGGCAGTAGCCTCACGAACCAACAAGCTTTAAGTTCTTGGATGAGTCCAGCCGTTTCCTTCCTCTGAATGGATCACCCAATCAGCACATACTACTGGATAAAATTCTCATCTAATTTGATCTCTATCTTTTTTTTTTTTTTTCTTTTATGGGTACAGGATCTTATCCTTATATTTTCCTTGAGACCTTTACGTGCATACGTAGTAGAACCCAAGTAGCCAATATTGGCGGAAGTATCAATTGCAGTTAATGTAGTAATCGCTTGCTATAATTCAGAGTGGTAGTAGCATGATATCCCCACTTTCTAAACACCATCTTGCAGTTCAATTGCTTAATATTCTCAATCTAATCTCTCATCTATTCTATTCGAGCTGCTTTCTCTCCCTCATTTATCATTTCCCTGAAGAAAAGTATGCTTACTTGGAATACAGATTATAGTTTTATGATATGGAGGCTTTCTCCAGTAAGAACTAGAAATGGTTACCAGAAAAAGGTGCAGTATATGTGGAAGAAAAGTCAAGATGGCATTTAATTTGATGTAATATTTTTATTTTTTTGATTATTCAATTTATATTGATAGATACTCTCCCAATGGGTTCTTGTCACTCTTTTATTCTTTTCTAAAGAGAGATGGGTCGTAACGTTCGGATTTAGTAAAGAAATTACGGATTTTTGTTTATTATCTAAGGCAAGCGACAGGGACAGACCCCTCAGTTACAAAGCTTTGAACACAACCAGCAGGCCATTAAATGAATCTCCGATCCAACAATCAACGGGAAGGCCGGAGCCAAAATAATTTTAAGGCATGTTTGGGTGAGGGGAATTCGACTATAAAGTTGAAATGGAAATGAAAATAAATTACTGTTGTTTCAACTATTTGATTGGAGAGAGTCCGCTTCCCATTCAGATCCCAAATATCCTATTCATTGAAACTTAATTTCTATTCTCTTTTGGTATTCAAATTCATTTTGATTTCAATTTTAATTTTAATTATAAATCAAATATATCAAAAGATATGGCTATTCTAGTTTCTACATCAATCCATTTCGATTTCTATTCCAACCACGAATCAAACACACACCTTTATAGCAATAAGTTGACAAGAAAGAAGCCTCAGTTGCATAATTTGAAAGTTATAAGCATCAAAGACACTTGCTGTATGAAAGTTATAAGCATCAAAGACACTGCACAACAAGATTGGATGACCCCTAGATATAGCTTGACTCCATATCAGCCTACAAAACCATACCATGTGATCCTCACCCTCTTGAAGTTGGCTCAGCATCGCCAAATTCAGCAATTAAAAGGCCAAGCATAAATGAGGAACTGACATTCACTTTAAAGGTGAATAATTCCAATGCAAACTCATTTCCAGAATTTTAGTTATCAGAAATTGATAGAGAAAATTGAAGATATGAGCTACAGCAGCAAGGAGATCACCACAGCAATAGAAAATCATCCATTGGTTTGATCGACATCATCACCATGCAACATGGCCAAAGCAAGATAGTGCCATGTTCTTCAATCATCCTGCTTTAAGCCTTTAAATTCAAAGGGCTCCACAAGAACTTTCAAGTTATCTATAGCAGGCATCATTAAGGTAAAGATTTCTAGCAGTCAATAGCCAGCCACATACTTGCTCCACACCCAAGAATAATTTAGTAATAAGTAACGAGCGAACAATTCCAAATGCTTAGAGGTCAATGCTTTTTAACACTGCATTACCACAAAAAGAATATATAAAATAAAATAAAACAGAACAGAACAAAGCGCATGTGATGTTAATTATATAGGTAATTATTTGACTGACAACACATAGGGGGGAGAATCAAGCACCGAAGAAGCTATCATATACTTTTGCAGTTGGCTACCCAGCTAAACAAGATTGCTTTATAACTAAACTGGGATAATACAGCATGTCTTACATAAAAAAAAAGAAGAAGAAAAGAAAAGCGTATGTTTTAAGCCAACATATGTAAGCAATAAATTTGACCCCTTCTTTCTTACTCACTGATAGAAATTCTTGTCTAGGACAACTAGAATAAGAAATATTTGCTGACAAAATTATAGAGAAGGCCTACAAAATTAAAGATGCAGTCTTGGTCAATATTGCACATAACTTCTCGCCCTTTGGCTCCAGAATGTAGCACGCCAATTTCTGATACATGTCATCTATCATTTTGCAGCAAAGGCAAGGC
Organism: Elaeis guineensis; assembly: GCF_000442705.2. Classification (NCBI taxonomy): domain Eukaryota; kingdom Viridiplantae; phylum Streptophyta; class Magnoliopsida; order Arecales; family Arecaceae; genus Elaeis; species Elaeis guineensis. Next base: position 2,396,901 of record NC_025996.2, on the reverse strand, counting down.
AGACATGTAATACAAAATGATTTTTTTGGAACAATAAGGCACCCAATGTTGTCCACAATAACAGCATTACAGACTCTCCACATACAACATTGCCCTACTTTCAATACCTGAACGCGTGAAATTAACGCAATCCTATTACTGACAGCATCTACAGTATATACAAATTATATTACTGTATTTTGACCTTCACTGGAATTCCAGAGCAACCCATAGGGTCAAAAAATTTAGTACATCATGACAAAATATCCAAGAACTATCATCCTCATGATGTAGTTAACTATATACAGACTGTTCAGATCCAGATTGACCACTCAAACAGCATAGAGCCTTACGACCTGATCTACATTGGCACGGCAAACAGGGCATCCCCAATTCTTCGCTTTGATCTCCTTCAAGCAAGGCATACATCCAACCATGTGACCACATGGAATGCAAGCCCCCTCCACTGGGGCATCCAAACAGATGACACAAAACCCAGAAGTATTGCGACTGCCTTCTTCAACTTCATCGTTCCCAGGTTTGGAAAATCCTGGAGTACCAGCAGTATCTTCTTTCACTTCAGTAGTCACAGGTTTTGTCTCTACAGCTGGCATGCTTATATCAACAGGACTGGAATCTATCGATGGATAGTGAATTGGTCCATCATAAAATGTCTCATCGGCAACTGGTGGAGCAGAAGGAACCAAAACTGTGGGATGTGCCTCCCAAGATGGAACAATGAATGCTGTATCAGATTGACTCATAGTAGGCTGTGATGCCCTATTATTTGGCCCAACTTCAGGAGCAGCCATCCATGGCATGCACTGGGATTTGACTCATTCAGACATGCTTGGGCATTTAATTTTGATGGTGGAGCAACATCTGGTGGCCGCCATCCATTGTTGGTAGAATGACCAGACGAGCAGCCCCAGCCGCTGGTGTTGCTGGTGTGGGTGACTGGTTGGACATCAGGCACTCCCTCTGCTATAGCTGACTGAATGGAGGCGTTAATGGCCATGGCTATTTCCATGTCTTCCTGGTTGGATGTATGTGTGCCTGTTGATGTTGCTGATGCATATGAGTTGATTTGTGATGGGGGAGGCATGGGTCCACCTGCTGGTGTTTCCGGAATGTTATTAATCACCTGCAAGAGGGAGAAATTTTGCTGAACACCAAACAAAGTTGTGGATAGCAATGCTAGTAAAAGATAACAGAATAAGAATAAACCTCTTTAAGACCTCATCACGGAAGCAATAGTTCAGCACTAAGTAAAGAAGCTTCTAAAACAACCATTACCAACCCGATTTACACCATATTTTCTGGATCTAAGAATGAAATTCCAAGATTAAATTCTTTGTCCCCATTTGTTCTCTCCATTCTTGCAAGATTAATTGGAAAAAAGTTCCTTGGATGATGGATTTACACTATATGCCAAAATTTAACTAGAGATACAGCATACAGTAATATTAATTCTTGGTTTCTACATGAATAATCTCCTGAAATTCCTTTGAGATTCTTACCCTAACATTCACTTGCATGCTCTGCAGTACGCAATCATGAAATGTACTCATTAATTACCTGGGGAATTCCTCGGCATGCATTATAGAACCACCATAGTTGTTGCTTGTCACCTTCATTTGCCGATAAAAACTTGTACTTTATTCCTGTCAAGATACAGCAAATTAAGGTTGAGCACCAACTTTAGAAATGAAAGGTCGCCATCTCTGACCCCTTTTGATGCCTAGGCATCCAGGCAAGTGCCTGGAGTTAAAAAATCATTAAAAAAATAAAAGTAATACCACAGCCCTGTATAATCAAATTATCTCAATGTAACTGGGTCATATAAAACACATGAAAAAAACTTTCATATTCATAAATGATAGGTTGTTTACTACTTAAGCTATTCATAATATGATCTAGCATGGATTGATATCTTTGAGAACATGTTACAAACACCCAAATAGCTAACAAAGGACGGATTGATGGAGGGCTGCCATGGGATGTATAAGAAACGCCAAATATAGATGACCATGATCTAGAAAAGTAGCTTTTAAAGTACTAGTATATACACACCAAGGCTTATTAAAAATAACTCAACTAATTAGATAACAATTAAAATTTATATTATATATGATGAAGGATAGCCGGAATAAACAGTGATTAGTATTATGTCATAAATAAGTACCCCTTGTAAAGAAACAGCCTGTAGGCGGTGAAGTGCCTGTCTAGAATGCCAACCCAGGCACCCAGACTGCCACCTCACCTAGCAGTCTAGAAAGCACCAGGCATCTAGGCAATGGGGTTGCCCAAGTGACCAGGCTGCGGCGTATGACAACCTTGGTACAACATTAAGGAAATTTTGAGGAAAAAAAAAAAACAAGCTTTAATGCAAAAACATACTTGTGGCGTTGTCAATAATAACCACAGCTGGATCTGGCTGGTTGAACTTTGGTTCCTCGATATAAGCTTTCCAAAGTGAAATAATAATGCGGGGCTTTGCAACCTGTTTGTCAATAAAAACTATTTAGCAAATTAAACATTGAAAATTTAAGTCACTGCATATTCTGTCCAGATGTAGAAAAAAATATAGCATGAACAAACAAAAGAAAATAGTCACTTGTGGAAAAGGAGCTGCACATGTTGAACCCATGCAAAGAAAACTACAAGTCAAAATTTTTGGGAGCTATAATTGGACCGGTAAAAAGCAAAATTGAGTCATATATCAATTTATGAACAGTTGTTCTGGGGGCATCCACTCAGTCTGTTCCTAGTCACCCTATGTCAGCATCTTGTCATGATTGAACCACAAACAGTGAGTAATACTAAAGAATTACACATTTTGTTGGGAAAAAAAATGCAGAGTAACCCACAAGCATACTGAGAGACCACTGCAGAAAAGGTTTTGAGAAAATCTTGAACTCAGACAATTAGCCAACGCTAATCAACCAAAGATGATAGGGCCAATCTCGTTATACATATTTTAGTCAGCAATCAGCATACAAACAACACTTAAGATTTGGAAAGACAATTTTGTTACATAGTTAGTGCTCAGACACTCTGCCTTATGGCATAGTTAGTGCTTAGACATTCTGACTTATGGCAGCCCTGTTCTCCAACAGATTGCAAAGCAGTGGCAAATAATATACACTATGTATTGCTTTAAAGGAAAAGCTAATATTAGCACCATCTGATGGCCTATTTTCAAGATTCCTTCTAGGAATACCTAAAGCTTTACCTGATGATAGTAAGTAGAATGAACTCTTAATTCTCTTCTGTCATTTTCTACAACCCTCAGTAGCTGTGGTCTTTTGTCTAAGGTTCTGCACGTGCTTCGAAATCTCCCTGGTACCTTATTATTGCAGTTGTTCCCTAGGCGCTTTCTTACTCGAACTCTTTTTGGGAGCCCTGCTTCTCTCCAGTCCCGCAGCTGAATTCGCCCCTGCACATGCACCAAATTTAGGTAACTAAGCTACAATAGGTGAAAGAGTGTCAATTTAGGTCCCAAACTGTCAGAAAATTGGCTGCTAGTGGTGCCATAAAGTTCAAAAAGAGGGAACTAGCTAGTGAATATTTGGTGATAAGCCCCAAACAACATGAGAACATGGAGATCCAAACCCTGGTTTCCTCAAATATTCTTTCTTCCCAGATGCATAAAAATCAACAGACTGCCTCACATAGTTAAGCAGACTTAAATATCATGAATCTAAATTTTATGCTGACAGTAATAATGATGGCTAAAGCAAAATCTTCTTGCATTGCATAAACGCTGAGAGGAACTGTTGCTTGCAGACTGATAAAGACGAATATATCAGAGGAACGCCTTCCATTACAAAGTTGAAAATTTTCATTTTGGCCACACACTGGATGACAAATGAAGGTCTCAAGATGCATTTGCATGCCAATCAGCAGTTGTATTTCAAGCCCCATTCAGCAAATATTTTTAATACATCAACAGTAGAAGCCTTTTCCTTTGTTAAAGTAAAATCTCGGAAAATAGGGCAAGTGGTTGACGCCGAAGAAAAGCTTACCCAAGCTTGCATGCCCAAACAGACACTCTTGGGCTTGCCATCCTCTAAAAGAGACCATTCGGCTTATATGAGGACATGTAGTTAAGCAATTCATTGAAGACTGATGCACTGGTTAAACCACCACAAAGGCATAGTATGTTTAAAATAAAGGTGCAAAACAGACATATTTAAAGAAGAGAAATTGATTATTATGCATGCAATCATCTTAGTATTTCTGCAGCTTGCATCAATGAAAATTCTCATTAATACTTGATGTTATTGCGACTTCAGAAATGGTGCTGACTACTCAAAAGAGATTCTTCTGCAACATCAAGGGATACTGCCATTGACAATAATGCAAAGTATATTGCCCACCTAGCTCACATTACAGGTGATTATCTAAAACACATGGCAACTGATTTGATTGGCCATTCGAAAAGTAGGAAAATTTTCAAGACATAATTACTCAGCTAATTAAGATTAGTCTGGTAGATAATTCAAAAGCTAAATCACCATGCCAACCCCAACCCTGCAGGCATGCGCCAAACACACACACACAAAAAAAAAAAAAAAAAAACGACTTTAGGAAGTGCTCAATAGACCACACACCGACAGAAATCCACATTGAACAGAGACATGATGCATTGAAAGTTGAAAAGGCCTAACCATTGTATGGGAACTTCTAGCATGCCTGTCTGAAGCAGGCTAACCAACAACTCCAACCATGATGATGGAGCTACAGCAGCATGGCAATATAAAAATAAATCTCTTTCCCTTCTATTTAAATGGAAAATGCATTTTTTGGCTGGAATCTCCTCTGCAGCAGGACTCTAGATTTGTCGCTGAACATTTTTTGGTTGAGAGAGCATGCTCATGCCTTTATTAGATTCCTAATGCCATGAGAAGAGAAAGGAAAAGGAGAGAGGGAAAAACCTTCATAATTTAAAGACCTGATACTTCCATTCCTGTAAAACAAAACATTGGAACCCTAGTGCTTCTCTTGGTTTGAAACAAAGTGGGGCCCTCATGTCTACAAGATCAGAGCAATAGTCCTTTGACTCGTTTCTTACTGTTTTATATCATAGCCATGCCTGTTAATGCCCTTCATGTGCATCGCAGGGAGCACTAGTAAATAATGTAAAGCGAAAAAAGGGGAGAAGCAACCTGGTTCGCAAGACCTTCATAGCAGCATGCTGAAATGCCTATTGAAAACTTAATCAGGAAAGATATTTATCTAGTTTATTATCCAGGCTCCTATTATTTTCAGTCTTGATATATGACAAGCTTCTGCCAATGGGACCTATAAATAGAATCCTAAAACCTTTGGATATATTTTTATTTGTAGGTTTGAAATGCTTGCATCTGCAAAGGTTAATTTACCTGTAAGGGTAAATTTGATGTACGTGAAGCATATGTTGATCTCTGCTTCCAGATTCAGTATAGAAGATCGGCGTTTAATTAAGCAAAAAAATAGAATGGCAACCCAGTTACCTTCAAGATGTTGATATTAAGAACAAAGCGAATATTCAAATGAAATTCCAACAATGGGATCTCCATAAGAGATGAGTTTGCACCTTTCCTTTGTCAGCAAATCCAACAAACTATTTGCATTTCAAGCACACTGCAGAAACTTTTCCCCTATTCAAGAGGCAATATCCTAGATCTCCTTCTGCACTGCAATTCCTATCCACATTTTCATTTCCTCATAATGTTTGATTCCCCTTCACCCATTAGTCTGCACCATGTAATTAAGTAGCCTTATGACATCCTTCCACATAGAATATCCAGCTTATAGCAAACTTGATTGTGCTTTCATATTCCTGTATCAGATTCCGCATTCCTTTCTAATCCTTTTTCATTTTAACATCACACGGACTCTCTCCCTCTCTCTCTCTCTCTCCTCTCACACACACACACAACTCCAATGTTTCGACAATTCCAAGTTGTCAGATAAAGTCCTAAGTACTGATTAACATGGTCATCTTAATTATTGACCAGGAACAAATGACATCTTGAATAATACTTCAGTAAGTCATCATGACCAACTTTCAGCTTCTATGATATGATGATTAAATGATTTGAAAAATACTCAAAAAAGGAGATGGAACAAGATGATGTTTTCCTACCCTTGAAGACACAAAGCAAGAAGCATAAGCAGAGGATCCATACCTACGCTTCATATAAAAATTGTGTTAAGAAGCAGCATAACTTAGAGACTTTGCACACTCCAAATGTGCAAACCACCTAAAGCAATTTAATGATAGAATTTTCTGCATCATCTAAATTTTGAGACTAATTTTGCACAAACACCAAGGAAACCAAAAGAATGATCACTTCTTCTCTAACAAAGATTATCCTATACTGCTTTTCTTTTGCAAATATACTTGTTAGTTGTAATTCCTCTCCCTTTTCGTCTGTTTGTGAAAGAAGTAGAAAATATGTTAAAAATACAGGCAGAAAACAACCATCATTGAAGAATTTAAAATGATGTCCTCTTTTGTGTCAATAAAGGTGTACAATTTGCAGTTCTTTGCAGTTCTCTACATGTTAAACCAAAACCACAAAGAAAAGAAACTTCAAGGGACTGATGCTGCTTAGCTATTGTCTCCTCATCATAGTGGCATGCATCATAACAACATCGTATTTAGCATTGACCCTTTTCATCTTCTCATGTACTATAGTTGCTGGGAGTAAAAATGAGAAGATACCATTATTAGGATATCAGGTTGAAGAAGTTCTGAATACATTAACTTTGATATGGCATCACGTACTAGAAATGCTTCAGCTATGATTTCATGATATTTTACGTAAAGCACTGGTCTAGCTTTAGTTAAACATTAGAACAGATGGTGAGGAATCATTCCAATCATTTATTGGATCATACTGATAGACCATGCATGAACTAAAAGTTTGCTGAGGCATAAACCCCTTTATATGTATGTTCTTTTGCACATATTGCAGTAGGGAGATCCTTTTCTAGTTCATTGAAACATGTTTTAGGGACAAGGTTTTAAATACCAGTGGAATGGCGGGGCATCCATTCCACCATCTTTTGTGTCAGGATGGGATGATTAAAGAAATGGACTAGGATGGAACAGAATATCCACCATCCTGAATGTTAGTATGCGGGGCATCTACATCCACGGAAAAACTAGGACGGCCCCATTCCATAGTATTTCAAACCCTGTTTAGGACAACAAACAATGACCTCAAAATTTTGGTAGGCTTACCCACTAAAACTTACAAAGGCAAGCACAGTTCACCACAAAAACGGGCGAGAAACCAACCTTCTCTCTAAAATTAAATAATCCAAGGATCAAAATAACATCCTTTTTATTCCATGTTGAACAACAATATCAGGTACATCCATTATAGTAACAAAATGTAGGTGCTCGCAGACACATGCAGTTTAACAAGATAATGGAAAGTTCTAATTTTGTAATTCATGTTCACAAAATAAGTTTCAATTAGGGGTACATTTGCTTCTTTTTTTTTCATACATATCTTGAGATCAAAACTAAAATTGTGAGATATTGTTTGCTAATTTTCAGGCAATGAGGAGCTACCCCCAGCCAGTAAAGTCATGAGTAGTTTTAAAAAGAAGGAAATTCATAGGACAAAGAAAGAAGAATATTATTTACAAGATTAAATGATTGAAGAATAAATCATAAGCTGATGCTTCTTTACTATACCTGCAGCTCAGGATATATAGCTAACTCGAACTTCAGAGGCCTTGTTGGATTACGAGAATCACAAGGTAAAACCACAGCCCAACTGTAAAAAAAGTATGATGATGATCAGCATGCATGTTGAACCTTTCAACAGGTGCAAAAAAGTCAAATACAATGTAAACCATAACTTAAAATAGTCCAAAATCTAGATAGCTGTCCACATGAAAAAAGATCACATTCAGAAAAGGAAACTTAAACTATGTAACTGAAATATGTACAGACATTTTTCTTGACATCAATTTTGGAGCAAATGCTTCCAAAAATCCCGGCCCATATGCTCGCACAGCCAGCCAGAGAAAAGGCATATTCGGCTCTGAACAAAAGTGAATGAAAAGACATTCTTACCACATGCAATTTATAAAAAACAAACAGCAAGAAAATGAATCATCTAATACACCTGGATTAACATTTAAAAAGCTTCTGGCAGCATCAAGCATACCTCAATGGCACGGACAACATTGTAGTGCCCCTTCTCTCTGGCCACATCAAGTGCACTTTGACAATCATCATTCATGATGAATGGGTTTGCTGAAAAAAGTTAACCAAGGATTCAATAGTCACAAAGACTCAGCAGATAAGGCAAGTTCGCAATAGAAATAAATAAATAAATAAACATAATTTTTGACAAGATGTACCTCCGTGAGAGAGAAGTAGATGAACAGTTTGCTCGAGGCCTTTTTTTGCAGCATGATGCAGTGGAGTTCCTGCATGACACCCTGCAGTGCAAAAAAGAAGCACAAGACTTTTACAACCAAGCCCCATAATGATCACCTGTGAAATAACTAAAAAAACATACATAATAAAAAGCTGCGCTGATATAGCACCACTATATAAACTCTCAAAAAATATTAAAGTATCAGTCTCCGAACCTTCCTGTCAGCAGGCAGGCTTAATGCCTTAACATCCAAAGTTCATATAAAATACTCAACGAAGTGGATTCTTAGCTTTCCTATAGAGCCAATAGATTATACATGAATGTTTTCATATGGTTAAAAGTATAGACCCCATAAAGAGTAAGCACCTAAGTATCTAAATAAACCTTAGACAAAGTTATGTTGAACCCCCAGTTCGAATATGCATGGAACAAATTGGATGAAAGCTATGTTCAGTTCCATCACAGCCAACCAAGGCCTTTCAACTCAAACAACAACCAGCTGTGCATTTTTTCTTAATTCACCTAAAGTACTTCACATACTTCATCCCCCATATTTCTTAACTTTCCTGACACTGAACAAAGTCCCAATTCATAAGATATTTAACTTTAACTAGATGACTAAACTCTAACCAAAACACCTTAGGTAATCCAGACTGCCTCCAACATCCTGCTTTAAGTCTGACGACCAATTCCGTCTTGCATTAATACTGACAGTGATATTTTGTCACATAATTCTGCACCAACTATTGTCTCGTGAAAGAATCTGTGCCATCCATGCATCCAAAATCTCAGAACTCTTTGATGAGCTTTACACCTTTGCAATAACATGAACAATGTGTAGCCAAAAGTTTGACTTGATCCAGTGTCTCGTTCCTGGTTCATCATGATCATGTACACTAAATCTTTGTTTCTTTCATGTTGAATCACTTTGGATGCATGCATCTTGATGTGAAGAGATTTTCAATCACAGCACACCCACCTTCAGCAATAGGCTCCTTGATCTTATCAGTGTAGCTGTTCTTCATTGTCTATATAACCCATTCCCAGTCTTAAACCATGCATTATTTTATAATCAAATTCATCATCCACAAGAAAAGTGTAAGGATAAGATGCATCTTCTCATAATCATGAGATGATTCACAGGAACAACTGCAGTGGTTGCCATTTTCATTTGGCTTCTCATTTTCCTCCCTAGATTTTGTCATTCATCTTCTACACCTATTTTCAGGCTTTTTTTGCTGTTTTCCCACTTGAGGTCTTGAAGATGACCTCATCCAGCACTTGGTAGATTTAAAACTAGGCTGCCTTGTCCTTCTTCCAGTTTCATTACAGTGTCTACCATGCTCGAGAATGCCTTTGGTACACCATCTCATTGACCATCTCAGCATAGCCATTCTTCAAATATCCATTAGCTCCTTAGATCCAAACAGGTATCACATCTTGATGCTTCAATGCACAATTTTTTTCATTGAACTTAAGCAGTTGCCCCCAGGTCATCCAATTCATCATGTTGATCTTCCTTCTGATCTCCAATTTGTGCATTTGATGTCACTCAATGTATCAAGCGCTACACCACCCCACCGCCCCCACCCCCATGCCTGAAAATCTATCATTATGGTTGTGCTGGCTGGTCCCTAGAATATGATACCGGTTATTGAGCCTGCAATTTAATCATGCATGGACAAAAGAGGAGCCAAATAGATAAAGTGCATACTTAAAAAAAAAAATCATTTATTTTCTCTCTACTAATGTTTGGTTCTAGCAGTATGTATATATAACAGCCACTCCTTAACACAGCAGGACAAGGCATTCCCACTCAAACTTGAGCACCATCCAGCAAGCACGTTATACTCATCTAGAACCCTTCGCATATTAAATCCCTATCTTTCTTTAACTTATGCTAGTACTAACAAAATCCTAGAACCCATAAAACATTAAATTTTATCACAACATCCCAACAACAACCCAAACACCATACCTATATCATGTTTACAACTCATCTACTTGTATGTGTTATAACAGTTGAGCAAGTCAAATGTTTTTTATTTTCCTCAAGCATAGAATAGTCATGTGGACATACTAGACACCAAGAGCACTCACTAGAAAAATACTTCAATTTCTTGTTTTACGATCACTGATATGAATTGCATTCAATGTTGCCGTTGCAGATTTAAACTAATGCAACATAGCTTCCATCTCTAAATAGCCATCAATGAGTTTCCTAAAAGCTGTACGAACCAAACCACCATGTTAAACATCTCATATCAATGCCAGACCCTGACAGATGGGTCCAAAGCTAATCCATTCACAGACATTCAACTATTTCCTCTATATAACAATAACCCACAGATCAAGGCTTGCAATCTTGAACCGTACCGCACCCGTAGGGTACTGAGAATATGTATGCCCCCTAGATCGAGTTGCAGTTCCAAGGTATGCACGGGGTGTACAGGTTGGGCACCAGTACGGGGTCCAGAAATTGCAAAACTTGCCACCGATCTTTCAATAACCCAACTTGTTCTAGTAGTCAATTCGTACACGGTGATAGAATCATAAACTGGGAAGGAGAAAAAGCTTCTTACCAGGCCGATAAGCATTCACATTCGCACCCATCTCAATCAGAGCTTTTGCAACATGCAAGAGATCATGCCTCATGCATGCAAGGATCAACGGGGTCTTTCCTTCTTTGTCCATCCACTGCCAAAAAATTCCATCCATCCAATCCAGCACTATATCCACTCATAATTCCAAAAATATGAAAGAATCCAACAATAGGAGACACGCGGAAGCTTACCTCCAATCCGGCACCTTGGTGGCGAAGAGCCCTGATTCTTTCCATGTTGCAGTGATTAACCTGCTGGTAGAGCAACTCATCTTTGGATTGCTGTGCCCCCATTAATAGTTTTCCACCGAAACCCTTATTACGCCCCAAAACAGAAGAGGATCCCAGGAGCGGTCACTCCCAAGATTTTCAGTAGCAAAAGAACCGCGCTAAATTCAGAGCACTCCGCTAAGGTTTATGTAAGGATTGAGAAGCCAAAAATTCCTCAAAAGTTCAAAAGATTCGAACTTTCTTCTCCGCTTCCAAGAGAGCGACATCGTCAAAAAATTGGGACATTTTTCCACCCTCCTATAGGAATTTGGAAAGAATCCGAACCCGAAGATTCCGAAAAACTTCGAAAGTTTTGAACTTTCCTGGAAACCAAACGTATGTATTTTATACTTTGGCAACTGAGGAAACAGGAAGGAAAAAGCGGAGATTTTATTCCGGATCTCCTACCCGAACCGAGTCCAACGTGGCAAGTAATCTACAATTATGATTTTCTCTTCTTTTTCTTGCAGAGTTTATTCAAATAAATTTTATTTCTTCAATGCTGTTGGTACTGGTAACCAACAACTGTATTATTAATTAGCGTAAAGAACCGCGTTTCCAGCCGTGTGTAATAAAGACTCGCCGCGTTGATTTAATGAGGGAGTTGGACCTGGGATTTAGGCAGCCCGGCAACGTTAAAATAAAATTAGATTTTGCTTAAAAGGCCATTAAAATATTTTTTATTTAGGAGGGTTTGTGGTTAGTGGAGGCGCTTGAAACCCACTTTGTTAGAATTTGAAAGTTCAAATCCGACTTTCAAAAAATTCAGATCTGGAATTCACCTCAAAACCTATCAAATTTAATATTTTAAATTTAAATTTGATTGGACGAAAAAAAAAAAAAATCTTAACTTTTATATATATATATATATATATATATATATATATATATATATATATATATATATATAAAAGATATATATATACACACGCATGTGTAATCAATCAAGATTATCTAGGTTTGATCCGAGATGCATAAGGGTTGTATAACTGACGGATGATCTGGTGATGGAGACTCGATTGTATCTTCGGATGTAGGACTGCTTCAGAGCATACCATTGTCGACGAAGGTCAGGAAGAACCGCTACAGATGCAGGCAGTAAAGACCGCAAAGAGAACTACCTTTGGCACTTAAGTTGGATATCCGTCTCAGACTTAGAAGTTTCATATCCTCTTATATTAAGTCTCCTAAGATAGGTATCTTTTCTTGACTGCTTACTGGGATCATACTGTTGAGTTTTTTAAGATAAGTATTTTTTCTTGATCTTCCTTTACTAACTCTTTCCACCCTTGAAATTGCTATCACAAAGTGGTAGCAAGGATCACTAACATCCTTTAAAGAGCCTTTTAGGTGTTTAGTTCTTTACTAATTCTTTCCTTTTTTTAGGTGCTCTCTTATATTGAGTCTTTTAGGTATTTTTCTATACGAACATATGAGTGTTTTCTTTTCCTTATATAATATTCTTTCGTTCTTTCATATCTAGACTACCAAGGTAGCTAGGTATCTAATCTTTCTTTAAATCATAAATAAACTAACATACCTTGATCATTTCTGAGAATTAGACTTTCCAGCCATTTTCCAAGTCTTTCCTAAATCTCCTAATCACTTTTCCTATTAAAAATGGATTCATATCCCGATTTGTATCTAATGATATTTTAGACTACCAAAATGATAATGAAAATGACATCCAATCTCTCTATTCTGAATCTGATAATGAGAATGAAAGCCAAGATTATTATCTTCAACATCTGTCATTCTTATATCCTGAATCTAAAATAAGTCCTATGCCAATTTTCAAAATTCAACCCAATCCATTAAACCTAAAGCCAAATTTTCAAAGCAAATCCTTATCCCACTCTAGTAAAGATGATTCTAAATGCAAAGAATTATTTAATGAAGACTTTTTTACTAAATATAGTGAACATAAAAGGTAACATTTCTTAGGACTTACAATATAACCCAAACTGTAGAAATTAATATAGATATTTTATCTTTATAAAATCAACCAAAACTTCCATCAAATTCTTTGATTGGTTTGAAAAATATGATCCAGGCTAATTCAAAACAAAACCCAAAGCTAGTGATAAACCAATATCCAAAGTTGAAACAAATTTAGGATTAAATGCTCAAAACAAACATAACTCTGAAGATATAAAAAGATGGAATGATTGTAAATGTCAAATAAAAAATAACAATCTATTTAAAAAAAAGTAAAAGAGTTATTGAATATCTTTGTCCATACTTTCAAAATAATAACAAAGATGAAAAATCTCAACTTAAGAATTCTCCTTAAGAAATAAAGACCATAACTCATCAAGATTCTAAAAACCAACCTACTAATGAAAAAGAATCTGAACTTGAAAAATCCTCAACCTATTTAAAAACAGATCAACTAACTAAAAAAGAATTAAAAGACTTACTAAAACAAGTAAAAACACTTGAAGAACCTAAAATCCTTGAACCTGAAGATGACAATCAAGTAAAAATATTTGAAAATGCTAGAATCTTTAAAATCCAACAATCTGTAAAAGACTTAAAATTTTTAGAAAATGAAATCGAGAAAAAAGATCATCCAGAAGAAGTCAGCTTTTTGGAAAAAACTAATCTCATCCAAAAGAAAGTTCTTGACCTAGTTCCAAACCTGGTTCCAGGCAATAATCTTTCTAACAATTTTAAAAATATTAAAACCTTGACTTATTCAGAACCTTCATCAGAAAATAACCAAATTCAGAATAAACATCTTTCTAAATTAAAATCTTTAAGTCAAAATGTAGAATTATATCCAATAAAGATATATAATAAAAATCCACTAAATTTTTGGACTAACTTACCATGAAAAATATCAAGAAACTTAAGAATCTTAATAAAATTACCTTTTGATTTTAGAACCGCTAGGTTAGAATCACAAGAACTTGTTATATCTCAAAACCTACTTACCCTCTATTCTAAAATACCTCCTTATTCCAATATCTGTGATAAAATAAGCAAATCTAATAAACCTTTAAAACTCCTCCCATTTAAAGAAAGAAATAAGAAAGCTCTTGATTACCATTTTAACCAAAATCCCTTAATAAAAGGAGTTAAGCTAGAAGTCAGAATCTAATCTTTAAACAAATTCTTATGGAAACCTCAATCATTAACTGAATCTTTGAAAAAATTTAAAAGAGAAAACTTAGTATTAAGACATAAAAACTTTTGGCCTGTAAGGTATAAAAGTCTTTTATTCATTTTGAATCCCCTTAATATCCTTCAAAAGAAAATTAGTTACAAGATACCCATACTTCCTTATCCTCAAAATCCAAGTACTTTGGCATTAGAATGTAAATAAAATTCTATGCCAAAGAAAATTTATTCAAAAAACACCAGATCTAGACTTCCAGTTAAATCTTTGTTGCAATCCTCTTGAAAATTCAAAAGAAAAAGAAAAAATTCTTACTTTCATAATCCCTTTAAATCCAAACCATATCTAAATATGGATAAGGAAAAGAAACTATCCAAGAGGAAGAGACTTCAAATTTTTTTAAAGAAATAGAAGTCAATCTTCACACAAGTAATTATAGATTAGATATCCTAACCCTAATTAATTCTGGAACAAATTATATCCCTAAGAAATTAATTCCTATAAATAATCTAACAACTATACGTAGTTCAAGTTTTAAATATAAATTATCAAATACATTAATCCATGATAAAAATATTCTAGATGAAAAACTTCACTAATCAACAAGTAACCTTAAACCTCTGGTCTTATTAAATTCTAGACTTAGTTCTACAGATGATAGTAGTTCAAACCTTAGACAAATGACTGATCACTCTATTAAGCAATAAAGATTAGAGATTTGGAATAAAGTACAAAGAATATTATCTTCTGAAATTCAAAATATTATTTTTGATAAAATCTTTCAACCTAATGAATTCAAAAAAATATTTGAAAATCTCAATAAATTTATCATAGTAGATTGGTATTGGCCGAAACTTTGCATTCCAAAAATAAATATTAATCCTTCTAATATAGTTATTAGAGCAATTTATAAACGATTAGTTAAACTAGCTATAGTTGATTGCAAGTACCCATTGAAAATATTCTTAAGTGTTGTCTCTTCAGTCCTAAAACAATTAGCAAAAACTAGGATAGAAATAAAGATAATAATTTATAGTGGAATTGAAGAAAGAAAGCTTGGCAGAACTATTTATCCTTTTCAAATTTATTATCTTACCCATATTCAAAGAGCTAACATTTTAAGAACCAATCAAAATAAATCTATAAAGAATATAGAGAATTTTAATATAGAAGAATATATTTTAATCAACTATATTGATGTCTTTTGAGAAGCCAAAAAATTTCAAGATAACAAGTGCTGGACAGATGATAGAATATAGGTGGTAACAGATTTGGTAAGCCAATCTAGTATCCTATTAGAAAAAGAAGGAAACTGAGATATTCTTCTAGATCCAAAAAATTATCCTAATACAAAAAATCTTTAGAAAGGCAAAATTAATATACAAACTTATTAAGTTTTTCTTCACCCACTGAGTCTTATATGAAAAAATTTTCAAAACCCTCTTTTTACTATTTAAATTTCATCCACATACTATTCATTCTAATAATTTTAGAAACTCTATAGATCTCTTTCTTGTTTTATTCACAAAATTTAATTTTTCACAAACCTCCTTGCCATGTCTTCCCTTGAAAAAGAAGAGGAATATAAATAAAAATTCCACATGAGAGTATTTCAAATCCATCTACAAATTTTGACCAGAAGAACTATCAGAATAAGACATTATTCTATATAAGTATAAAATTCTTTACTTTTAATCTTTCTCAAAATAATATTTGAAGAAGAAAAAAAAGACTACACTAAATCCTTCTTCCAAACAAGAGAAAAAAAAAGACTACGCTAATCCTTCTCCAAGTTGATTACAAAGCAACAAATAGGAAGTATTTTATCCAAATCATACTGCCAACGAAAGTTATCTCTCCAACAAGTAGCAGAAATTTCATCCCCAAATCAGCAGATGCTCCATCCAAAATATTTCCAGCCCAATTATGTCTACAAGGCATTCCAGAAGACTCACCCACTAATCAATCTTCAGCTACTACAAAAATCAAACCACTCCTATTCAAAGATTCCTTCAACAAAAAAGCC
The DNA here is from genome assembly GCF_000442705.2 of Elaeis guineensis. Classification (NCBI taxonomy): domain Eukaryota; kingdom Viridiplantae; phylum Streptophyta; class Magnoliopsida; order Arecales; family Arecaceae; genus Elaeis; species Elaeis guineensis. The sequence goes on along the minus strand of NC_025996.2, from coordinate 2,380,510 downwards.
TCTTCAGCCCTATCAAAACCTTGAAAAGATCCCTTCAAAATTATCACAGTCAAGAGTTGATTCTATACCAGCAAAAGTAGTCTCTTCATCAGCAAGTCACCGACAAAGTTACCGCCTTACAAAATGCTTCACCAATATGTGCTGCCCTACCAACAAAGTTATCAGCCATATGCTTCTCTAGTAAAAATTTATTTCTTCACCGACCAGATGCTCCACTGACAAATCATCAACAAAATTATCAGCCAGATGCTTCTCCGGCAAAAGTTGTTTCCTCACCAACAAGTTACTTTGCCTTCAAAAAAGAAGACCATCTCATTGACAAAGTTACCACCTTATCAGCAAAGATACCCCACCAACAAGGCCACTTCACCGACAAATTGATTCATATCAAGATACTTTAATAAAGTTGATTCTTCACCAAGTTACTTCATCTTCAAGCAAAGATGACCACTGACAGGATAACTACTTTATTTCACTAGCAAGTAGACAAGCCAACAAAAGTTGATTACTTTAGCACCAAGTTGCTTCATCTTCAAGCAAGATGTTCACCCTCAGCTTCTATAAGAAGACCTCCAATGCGATCATTAGAGAACAAGCCTTGACAAGCTTTGACATAAGTCTTGGTAGCGCTTCACGAGCAATCCAGAAGCTAGTGGCTTCCTTAAAAAGCTTATTGAAGATCATATGCCAGGTAGAAGTTACAAGCCAGTGAGGGAGTGTTTCACTAAATAGTTTCTTTCTTCCTCCTATCTTATACCATTGTTCCTTCCCTCAAATCCTGTACAGTCCTCTTCTTCTTGTTTTTGTTCTGTATATTCAAGAGTCCTATACATAAGTGTGAATTTGTTTAAGAGCCCTATAGTCGGAGAAGCAAGCTCTTACAAGCTATCTCCCACCTATGTAAATACTGTTCATCTTTTTATTTTTTCATCCTGTAAGTTCTTTATGTTCGTGTGTTTCCATCTGTACATCTCCATGCATAAGTTTGTTTTAATGAAGTGTTAGTTACTTCATTTCTTCATTTGTTTGTACTTAC
>NC_025996.2:2349819-2374819 GCF_000442705.2 Elaeis guineensis | reverse complement strand
CAATTAGACAACTAAGATTGTAGACATTATTTTTAGTTGCTTGGATCCATGTAGCATTTTCAATATAAATGCACTATTTGCAGAACAGAAGCCAAAAATAAAAAAAAGATTATAATGCAAAAGATTAAAGCCAAAAGGTAGAGAACCACGGACCCTAATCAGCTGTGGGGAACCAATAATTAGAAAGAATTCCACCTTGGAGTCGCGAGATAATTGAATTCAAGGCACTCTTCGGTTCACAAGCACAAGTGATCAGTATTTTCTGTACATGGAGGCAAGAACAATAGCAAATAAAAAAAATGGAGGAAGAAGAGGAAAATACAATGGAATTAAGAACAGAAGATTGACAATTACACGGCTAGCTTTTTTCTGGATTATATAATTCATTTCATTGCCCGCCTATTCGACAAATTATTATAGACTAAGAAGAAAAAGCCATCAACTTCACCCTATGAAAAGAAAGTCTTTCTTCTAGAAATTGGACTCGGTGACTCTCCTCATCAATGGTATTGTCGTTTAAGATTGCAGCAAATCTAGGCCTCAGATGATGTGACCCGTTCCTCCGCAGCAGGTTGTGCACTCATAGACTGTGAGGAAGAAGTATGAGCTGAATAATTATATTTTTTGAACACCCTCTCTTGATTTTCCTTCCACCACTCCTCAGCCTGCTGCTCAGCAAATCTTCGTTTGCTGCTCCAACAGTAACAAATGAGCAGAACTTTTTAGGTATACTTATCCGATGCACATAAATTGCGATTAAAATATATTTAGAAACTATATTCCGAATATGGATAAATAATTTTTAAATTTTCATATGCCGGATAAATAGAGAATATTTGAATAGATGATTGCAAAATAGAATACATGTTCGCTAAAAGAGAAGTGAGGAGGCATCTGTCTCCGTCACCTTTGAATGTGGGTTAATTGCGTTTGAGGAGGAGTATACCTGAACCGGACCTGCTTGAAAACTTTCGTACCATCTGGGAGCTGAACAAGAGTCACATAAACACCAGGCTCGAATTGCTCAGTCAGTTGTACCTCTCCATGGCTACCGTACCTCGGTGGAGAATTACCAGATGATCTTGAGCTTGTCTCAACACCGTGGGAAAGTGTAGCCTCCCTGGTAACAGCTAATCTATGTGGAGCATTGCCTTCAGTAGGATTTTGTAGTAGTTCTAATTCATCCCCGTGATTTTCCATCTTTGGGTCATGGACATCAACAACTCCTTCATTGGCAAGGTTTGATCGATCATGTTCTGAATAATCCATTGCCGAGGATGCGGAAAATTGAGACCCACGGCTTCTGTTACTTTTTAGCAATGATTCTGCTTCAATTTGTAAGGCTTGAAATTTGTCTTCAACCTCAGGAGGCAGTTTTCCTGCCATTTCCTTCAGCTTCATAGTAAAAGAAGCAGATAAGCAAGCGACATAATAGCAGAAGCCGGTTCTTCTCAAGCATAAAGAATATAAGGAACCCTCAGGTTGTTCGGTGTTGCTTCATTTGTTTAAGATAAAGAGAGAATTAGCCCACGAATAGCATTTCCCAGACAAATTTGAAAGTGACTGGAGTGAAAGTATTGTGGATGAAGGTTATATTCTCAGGACCCAAAAATAAAGGTCTGAATAAATCCTTAGGTGAACCCCATACCTGTCTTGTGAGATGCTTTCTTACTGGGTATCAGAATCTGGATATGGAAGCGGGTTTGAATTCTAATTCCTTGACATTTTCTCAGAGGTGGCTTTGAACCATAATGAGTCCAGAGTTGACTCCTACAAGGCTAGTTAGATTCAAATATCTCACATAAACCGACTCATTTTACATTTCTAGTGCTGATTGTGTAGTAGAAAGAGCAACAAGAGTTTAACATTACCAAAGTATGATCTAGACATCCTACTTCATATTCCTTTGCAAACGTTTTCTGGTTAAAATGCTTCATATTTTACTGGATCTACACCAAGATTACCAGAAGTAGTTGCAGAGGAGGCCAGAAACAGGTTAGAGTCAAACATTTTCCCCCTTGTTCGATGTTCCCGAGATGAGAAATGAGAGAACTTGAAATACTAAAATTCACACAAACATGAATGCTAATCAAGTTATATTTGGCATTCCAATCTACAATTGAGTTATAAATTAAGCTTCTACGTTCGAGCAAGGGAGAGAGGGCATGTCAGTAGGCTGAAGGGTGGTTTTATGGGGCATGTGTAGACCAGCAGCCAGTAAATGTAGGGAGAGATTGATACGACAGAAATTGGTTGTACCAGGAAGTGAACCAGCTCTACCGGCCAGTCTAGAGCAGTTTATACTGGTTCCATCTGTATTAGTGCCTTAAACTCGAAAGGAATACATAAAAGCATGTACTCTCATTTCCATACAATATGTAGGCTCTCAGAAAATCACTCTACTGGGTCTGAGTTTCAAAAGGCGTGTGCAAAATTGATTGTTTAATTAACATGTAAAATTCCTCTGGCATTTTGCTTCAATCATGTGGTAAATCAGGAGCAGTTCTAATGGTGTTTAGTTCCTAATTCTGTGCCTTATTTTATGGTAGCAAGCCTATTCTTCAGTTTTATTCAAAGAAATATATAATCATATGAAAGGTAATAATTCTAAAAGTAGAAAATTTAAACTATTCTTTTGCTTTATTCATAAACCAAAGCACGCATGTCAGATGTACATGTGCTTTAATTCTCAACCTACTTTTCTTTTCTTTAACCTTCTTTTGTTAATGATGCCAGACTTGTAATATGGAAATAAAAATCTAGACTCGCTACTTGCTAGATATGTCATCAAAAAACTGGAATAAGCGTTATTTTTTATCGTATTCTATTTTTCATATTGTCACTTCTAATATTATTTCCAGAACATTCAGACCCAAGTTTATGGCTTATCACCAGGAACTGACCTGGACTCAATATTCAATCACATTCGGTATGCCACCAAGTGCACGTATTTATATCCTGGAGTTGTTTGTTTCCACGTGGCTTACACTTGAACTAAATTTTCCCAGATGGAACTTTGCTATGTACTCCAATAAATCCCTTCAATGTGCCCAAACAGTAAGAATAAACATGACAATGGTTCTGGAATAAAAATTAAAGAAAGAAGATAGTGGACAATGATCACAATAAGATCTGTATCAATTATGCAATAATAGGATCCGTATCAATTATGCTTCTAAATTTTCAGACTGTAATAATCACATTTTTTAAATATATAATCCGAAAATTATTAAAGATAAAAGCATTGTTTCAAATCCAGTAGGACATCCCATGGGATACCAGGATGGGGTACTGTCTCATGTGTCGAGATAGAACTATCTTGTCATAGTCCCAAAATCCTGATCGGTGCATCCTAGAGCATCCTCTGTTCCAAGTTCATGACAGGGTAGGATGACAGCCCATCCCATTCCACAGAAAAAATGGGGACAGTCCCATGTATTGGATTTAAGACCTCGGATAGAGGTGTATAAATAGTAGGACATAAAAAATATCTTATATTCTAGAACATGAATTTGTAAGTAAGAAAAATAATAAGTTCTTGGTATCTTAAAAAAGATCATCAGAAACCAGAACAAAGCAGTTAGCTTGACAAAATGAAATGCAGGATACCTGCACTTGAAGAGAGTCAATAAACTCCATTGCAGCATTACACTTGGCAGACTCTTCTGCAGCCAGAGAATTAGCTCCTTTAGCCTTTTTTTCTGATTTCTGCAGTGCTGCATCTTGAATTTCACATTTATGTTTGAAATTATCAACCTACAAAACGGGCATGTATTGATCAAAGTCTCTTATCATTTAACAAGGGAAAGAATGGCAACACGGCACAGAATAAAAAATTAATAATGAAACAATTTAATGCATACCTGTGCTTGCAACTTTAAGACTTCCTGGTTCAATAGTTCATTAGTCCTTTTTAGGCTATCAATAATACTTTTAGAGAATAATGAAGTTGCAGAATGGGAGGACTTGGCTTCCGCGAGTACGGAGATGAGGGTATGGCATTGCCGGTAGGTGTTGGTGTTGATGCAGCAATTGGTCTCAAAGCAGTCTGAAGTGCACTCAGAGTGCTAGGAAAAGAAATATCTTTCAGTTGTGACAGGGGTTGAACTTGGGAAGCTCGGGTTAGAAAGGAGTGTCTGACTTCATTTCATTCTTGACTGATTTAACTTCAACAGATCTAACAGGTTCTGTAGTTGGTGACAAGAGAATCTTTGAAGTTCTGACTTCTCCCCTGTCTAGCCTCTCCCTACCGTCAACGGAGCCACGGGGAATTACATTCCTCTTCCTAATGCAGATGAATTACTTGCTTCTGATGCTTTGAGCTTCGAATAGCATGAATCACATACTCGATGAGGTTTGCCTGGTGTTGGTGCCAGTGCAGCTTTCAGCACTTTCTTGGAACTACAAGCATGGCAATGTACCAGGCCACAATTATAACAATTGTGTCTCTTTCTAGTAAACCCAAATGCTTGTCGACACCCCGAGCAGATAGACTGATCTGCACCAGATACCCATTTGTGAATGCAAATGCATGCTGTGAAATTTGAACCACAAGAAATACTTTTCACATGCCTATCTTTCAGTGCTTCAACAAGAGTAGGAGTTTTCTGATCTTCAACATCTCCGTGTCCCAATCTTCCATTAGCACCTCTTCCCCATGTATACACTTCACTTCGTGAAGTCAGCACAGCAACATGATAGGCTCCGCATGAAATCTCTTCAACCAACTCACCAACCAATCTACCTTGCACCAAGCAAGGCAGTTTTCCATCAGACTGCAGATTTCCCAGCTGGCCATAATTGGTACCACCCATTGTGAAAACACGTCCAGATGTGGTGAGGCCAACAGTAACAGTATGTCCGCAGGCTAGCTGATGGAAGTTGTAGTCAATAAGTGATGAGACGCAGGTGGGGATCAACCGTGCCTCTTTGTCGCCATGACCCAAACGATTTTTATCTCCATCACCCCAGGTAAATAGCTTTCTAGAAATAGCATTTACACCCGTCTGTCCCATTACCTCGACAAGGGCTGCAGTATGCCATATTCCACATGCAACCTTGACAGTTTTCAATCCACTCAAAGATTCAACTTCCTTAGGGTATGCAACACTTTTTCGATCACCATGGCCCAAAACACCAAATGTTCCATCACCAAATGTAAATAATTTTCCATTCGAAGTAACCAGTGCTGAATGCCATGTGCCGCATGCAACAGACAAGACTTGAAGTCCTTCTAGAGGGCCAGAAACTCTTTTAGGAATCCAGTGGCTGACATCGCTGCCTTGGCCAAGAAGTCCAGCATTATAGGCTCCATCCCCCCATGCAAACAAGTCACCAGAAGTAGATATAGCACAAGTATGGAACTCACCGCATGCAACATAGTCCACATTTGACACTGCCAAAGTTTCAACTAAACGAGGTCGACTCACATCTGTGTCAGTTCCATGTCCCAGCCGTCCACCAAATTCCTCACCCCAAGTAAATACCTCCCCTTGCCTTGTAACAAGAGCAGCATGTCTGAAACCGCAAGCAATCTGATGAACGTCCAAAACAACGTTCGACTCTAAAGGTTTTGGAAGTAAGACATCTGTTCTTTGACAGAAGGAACTTGTACGCCCATCTGATAAGGTCCCATCACTCCATATTTCTCCCCAGACATAAACATCACCTAAGGATTCAATATCATCTGGTCCAGAACCTTGACTGGAGCAACTTGGTGCACTGGAAATACTAAGTCGACAACCATCTGCCGTATTTGTTCTTATATGCATTTTTGCACCGTCTGATCCCACATCTGATCTTGCTGAATTAAAATAAGGCGCAAAAGTGCAAGAACTTGTGTCAAAACTACAGGAAGAAACCTCTACTGTTGCACCAAAAGGATGCGCATTCCGAACAGAATCTCCTCCATCCTAAGAATAAAAGATACATGAACTTATTTATGAACAATAAGATGAGTGCAATTTCAAACCTTAATAAGTTAATAGCCAACACATACGAGGTTATAAACAAAACGAAAGCAGGTAATAGCTTTCCCACAAATATGCACACAGATACAAATACATGCACATATAAGATACAGGTATTTTTTCTTGCACGATCAAAATATATTAATAATAAAAATGTCCAAGTCGTGGCCAATTCAGCATAAAAATAAGACAATATAATCAATGGTAAGTGAGATCAGGAGTACTTAAGTGTTTGGTTTAAAAGTTTATGGCTATGAGCAAGTTGAGAAGAAAACAAAGTTTTAATATGCATCCCACACAATTTAAAAAGCTGATAAGAAAATCCCCAAAATATAGCTGTTTGCACATTGTAAATTCCAAATTAATCACCTAGAATATACATGAAGCATGTTCGCTGCATGTGGGAGAAAAAGACAAGCTTCAAAGGAAAGCTGTCAGATAAATCCAAGAATATGCCATGCTTCATATTCATGTTGGTCAGTCTTAAACAGACTGCATCATACAATGCCAGCTATGGCAATAAATTATAAATTGGCAAGGAAAGATTCTTTGTAAATAGTAAAGATATAATTTAAAAACTTTTATTTCTTGAGTTATTAGGTTTGGTCAAATAGATGTGCTTTGAAAAGCACATCCAAACTAATCTTTCAGAATTCAGGCAAAAAATGTAATAACTTAATAGCGAATAACTCTATAAATATGCATAACACAACTTCATAAGAATACATAGAACTGAAAAACCACCAAAAAGTTTACATTGAAGATAAAAAGGCAAAATGGAAATTTACAAAACACTGTTACATATTAAAAAGATATCAAGTTATCAATGCCCCTTATTTTGTAGCACTATAATGAATTGATGATTAAGCTAGAACTCATTTTCCTTCGCATCATAAATCAAGCTTAATATGTCCAAGATGACAAAATATACTTGCAAGGCATTAAGAGAAAGAATAGCAAATACTTGATTATAAATCCTAGAATTATACTAAGTGTCTAGGTTTCCATGGTTTGAACACTGTCAAAACTTGTTGTGCAGTACTGCAGTGTATGGTTTTAATTTGCATGTGGGGTGATCAAAGCACAATGCATAATATTTTGAACCTTGCAGCAAATAAAAGGGTTGTTTGAAGGTTATTATAACCCTTTATAACCGTAAGGCTACAATATCCATTAGTTACTATGAATTCAAAATAGCAATGCGCAATCTGCATTTGAAGAACCATGTTGCATAGCTTAGAAAAAGGATAACATAGCAAGATTATGGATTTTCTTGCTGGCAGAAACAGAGAGCTCATCATATATTTTTGATGTCTAATATTATTCGAAGTAATAACTTAAGGAAACTCCAAATTATCAAATTACACTCCAGACATAAACAAAAGATCTAGGGTCTAATTAGTACAACCAGTCATTATTTGAAATGAAAATTTACCACCAAAACAAAACACTACGAATTATATGACTGCAAAATGGATTAGATGCAGCTAATACTTAAGGAACATACATCAGAAAATGAAAATGAATCACCAGGTACATCAGTCCTAGTACGTCTGTGTTGGCCTCTAGAGATCAAAGCTTGGAGGCCTGTAAACCAGAGCTCAACTTCAGCTTGGTCTTTGCAAATCTGTACACAAGGAAAATCTAAAAGTAAACATAATTCAAACATGGATTTCAGTTTCATGAGAAATAATTAACAGATATCATTTAAAAGGACAAAATTCTTTTGACTAACCAAATCTAGGGACCGTTCACCATTCTTGTAAATAAGAGAAAATGACAAATAATCTTTCTCGGGGCGTGCAAATCTCTTGAAAACGGCCTATAGAAAAGAAAATCAAGGAATAAACTTCCATCTATAACTGTAACTTGAACTTAGAATTATTGCATTATGCAGATTTGACTGCATTGTTTCAGAAATAAATCCAAAATAAAAATATCATCCAGTTCTTGACATGCTGCAACTTACAGTTCTCTGTCCGGGAATGATTTTCAAGACGGAAGCTAACTTAACGCTCTTTTCCTTTTTATGCGAAAACCAAATCAGTGTTGTTCCATCCTGTGATGGTATCAAGAAAGCCAATTAACATCGACTCCTTAATGGAATCTAAACACATGCGCACTAATTCTACTTGCAATTTAAATTCTAGAGAAATAATTCTGAAGTGGTATTTCTGCTAATAGCTTTTTAATCATGATAAGAGCATCGAAATCTCGAACATCGTGTGAGATGGAAAATAATTTTGGAAGATTCCAAACAAATTTGTAGCAATTGTATCATGTTACAGCTTAAGAAAACCTAGCATTGGGACGATGCAAACAACGCATATGGTACAGCAAAGTTACTTTCATGGCTATTCATGTTAATTTCTCATAAAGTACTCAAGAAAAGAATAAACAGAGCTCACCCTGAGGAATCATTTTTTACATGCAGAGAAACTATATTCCCAGAAATTGTAAACATGATGTCATACTTTTTCCTGTTTCTTTAAATATTAACGAGACATCCTAGAATAAATATCAGCAAAGACCAACAACAATAAAAAAAAAAAAATTAATGATGCTGAAAACTAGCCAATCCTCAATGCTTGAACTCAATAATCTAAAGGGACAGAAAAACTTCTTGCAACATGAGGACGTGATAATAGACTATGATGCTTATCCTGTTGACAAATTTCACAATCTAAATGCATTGCTGGCTCTAGAAAAGGAATCAAAAGTTTGAGAATTCCTAGAGAAGATGTCTGAATCTTGTATGCTGTTAATATGGAGAGAGACTTGACCACCATGCTACACCTACATAAGCATCACAATCTGTAACTGGGATAATATTATCCATTCACCTCACAACAACCACCAAGCTTCTTTGTGCCTTTAGATCCCAATAAAAAAAGGATGGGTGCAATGTTGAACATACTGGTTGATATCAAAGTTATGAAATTTTCAGGATATCAGGGGCAGAAGGCAGTGTTAAAGAAAAGATCAGGGGGAAAAAGGGATCCTTCCTCAAGGAGGCTTGCATCTCATCTATTACTCACAATAGATCTTATTACTTTCATAATCAAGGAAGCCGGAACCGGAACCAGTATCTATGCTGGCCAGCGGGTGGTATAAGCTGGTATGGATCTATATTGGACTGGACCAACGCAAACCGAAATAGAGGAGAAGAAGAAAACTGGGGAGGAGGAAAAGAGAGAGAGATAGAAAGAGAGGGGAGGAAAGAAGGAAAAGGAGGGAGGGAAAGCTGCCAGAGGGCCACCGGTTGGCCGCTGTGGCCACCGAACGGCATAGTCGACACCCATGGAGCCGCGGGTGTCAAATAGGGGCATGCCCCTATTTTATGGAGGTATTTTTTTTAAAAAAAAATGGGGATTACGTTGAAGCTAGCAACGGATTTGTCGACTTTACTTCAATTTTTTTTTTTTTAAAAAATAAAGATTATGTTGAAGCTGGAAATGGGATTAAAGTTGGCAAACCCATTGCTGGCTTCAACATAATCCCGATTTTTGAAAAAAAAATATATTAAGTGAAGCCGGCAAACCCATTGCTGGCTTCAACATAATCCCGATTTAAAAAAAAAAATCTCATGAAATAGGGGCACGCCCCTATTTCATGCTCGTGGCACTGTAGGTATCGATTACGCCATCCACGGCCATCGACGATCGTCCGATGGCCATTGACGATCATCCGGCATCCTCTGATGGCCTCTCCACTGGCTGCACATCCCTCCGATACTGACGCTCTCCCTCTCTCTCTTTTTCTCTTGTTTAAATGCCCTATCAAGTGACACCGAGTTGCAGAGGCCTTCGCGGCCTTCCAACGATCTTGGCGGGCTACTGTCGGCCTCCAGCGATGTCGTCCCATCTTTTCCTCCCCTCCTCTCTCTCTCCCTTCCTCTTTTTCCCTCTCTTTCGTCGGGTGTTTCGATTTATCCATCCGAACCATCCCAGTTTGCCGCTGATATGGTTTGGAACATTCGAAACCACGTAGTTCAGGATGGTTCGGCGAATGGTGTTCACAATCCTAGAGATCATTACAATATATTAATCAAGGTTCATCATCTCAAAATCGGAACCCATACCACTGCCATACTATTACAGTATTGGTATGACTAGTACCAGGCTAGTTCAGTGTACCTAATATTATTATACCCTCCATACCATATACCAATACAGTATAGCAACGGTACTGACCGGTGCAACAAATCTTAATTATTAATAGATTTGCTAAAATAATAGAAAAAAAAAAGATGTTCTAGTAGAAAATAGACATGCAATATTTGCAGTTAAGTAAAACTTCATTGATCTAATACTATATTGTAGCTACAAGCCTACGATAGCAGTATACAAGCATAAGTCATAGCTCCAAGAAGTGCCACTGCAAGCCTAGCCATGCATCACCAGGGCCGGCCCTGGGGCGGGTCGAACTGGATGACCGGCCCAGGCCCTAATTTTTTTGATTACCAAATAAATGATCCCAAACGTCTTTTTTTTTTCGTAAGCCAAATGTCTTTCTGATTCTCGAATAAATGATCCCAATCATCTTTTTGATCCCCTGACCTTCTCTCTCGCTTGCTTTCGATAGAGCCTTAGAATTCCTGCGGTGATTGCGGTACCGTGACGTCGGAGGAAAGCTTTGGATCTCATCTTAACTTAAAGGCCTTAATCTTCTAAAATTTTCCTCACAAAATTATTATCAAAAATCCCTTGATTTCTCTCTATTCATTGATGGTTCTTCCTTGCTTTGGGTACCAAAAATCAAATCAAAATTTCATCAAAAAGTCAGATAAATCTTTTCAATCCTCCTCCTTCAATCTGCTATGGATTTTTAAGCTTGAGTTTTTGCCGATTTATTGTCAGAAAAATCCTTGAAATCTCAATCGAGCAAGTTTTCCTATTTTTTTCTTTTTTTTTGATCTTTCCGGTGCCGTTGAGCCGCCACTGGTTATCGGAGCCTCTGGTTTGTCATCGTCGGGTACCGCCACTTCAGTTGTGGGCGGCATTGGCCAGGGAGGAGGATATCCCTTGTCTCAGGAACGAGGGGACAAAGAATTTCCTATTCCATTAAAGAAAAAAGAGGATGCGAGTCCTCAGTTTTACCATGGAAGAAGAAGAAGAGGAAGAAAAAAAGAAAAGAAAAAAAAGAAGAAAAAAGAGAAGAAAAGAAAACAGAAAAAGAAGAGAAGGCCCCATTTTTTCAATGATAATTAATGTTTAAAATATGTTAATTTTTAATAGAGAAGGCCCCTTTTTTTCATTTGGCCCTAGATTTAAAAAATATCAGGACTGGCCCTGTGCATCACCATTCTATTTATTCTATTAGGGCATCTAACCATAAGTGGACAGAAGATCAAACTAACCCTAATGACCATAATAAATATTCTACAGGATAAAACACTAAAATGTTTGCATTATTGATCAAGAAAAGATAAAGTGATTTAGGCTGTGCCAAGTCCATAGTACAAGGGTCAACTATAGAGTATATCTTCCTTGAGATGAAAAAACTTAAAAAGACAAGAGAGGTCTTCCATTATAATAGTGAAAAGATACAAGCAAAGTGGATAGCCTGGCTGAGACCCACCAGGAAGCAATAAACTTTTCTTTCACCAGGAACTCTATTGGTACATTAAATTTAATGGAGGTTTTTGTCCATTGAGTCCACTTGTCATTGGGAAGTCTTTGCCAAAGTAGAAGAATGAGAAAGCTCCATGCACATAATTTTTGATCCACAAGCCTTTCCAACATCGGAGTCAAACAAACTAGTACCATCAACAGTATCCTTTATTTAGCTAGAACTTCTGAAGCAGTTCACAAGATTCACAAATGTAAATTCTACTGTGACAATCTGTATGCCAAAAGTTTTGTAGTAAATTTGTGAACAAAGATGCAGAATGCTATAACCTTGTCTTTCCACCATGCCTCCTAAGGATCAACTGAATCATTATTTACCCAAAGCAGTTTTTCAAACAAAATCATAGATACTTTCTTTGATATATATATATATATATCTTGGGATCTATATTTTGAGTTAGACATTCATGTGATTTAGTAATATCCCTTATGAACCAACCACTCAAAATAATCGGTGTAAGGAATACAAAGGTGTACTGAAATGATTTTTGAAACATTCAGCAATAAATTTCCAATCAACAAGTTTGGTATTCCAATCCAAGATTCTCTTAATTGTGCTCTTCGACATTCTGTAAGTCAATTTCTTAATTAGGGATAGGAATCCTTAACTATTTAACCTATTCAACTCATTTGAACCTATTGTAGATCGTGTTAGACTACCTGTTTAGTAAAATGGTCAGGATCGGGTCTGGATTTTTTAACCATAAATAAACAGGTCAGGTTTGGGTGGATAGATTTTTGATCTATCTTGCATCAGATCTGACCTGATTGTCACCCCTATAATTAATCTAGTATATATGCAGACCTAATTTGATTGTAACCTAGTTGGCATGCTGACCTAATGTCATTGTAAAGTTGAACCTCATCCTGTCTTGAACTAAGAGATATGTATGTAGGATCATCAATAAGATGCAAGGAAGATGTAACTTGAGACTTGGTCGATCTCTAGAAGTTTTTCTTCACTCCAAAATAATAAGAAATGTGAGAAACACCTTGAATCCTTATTTTTCTCTTTCATAAAGAGTTTCCTTTTTTTCTCTACAGCTACTTCTCTTCTTTAAACTAAAAGATGGGGGAGGCTGTCAAAGTTCATAGGAATAGTGAAGCTCCAAGTTTTTTGCAAGCCATTTGGTAAAGAACCGAGGTCCAGAAAGGTCACAACAAGGAGAGAAGGTATGATTTTTCAATTCAATGATTGCTGAAATGCATCACCAACCTCCTGCAGCAATAACCAGAAGCTCTCATGTAAAGGTCCCAAACCACTAAAGCTTTGATACCATCATAACTAGAGAAATGTGGAAATTACATATCTCATTAGTGCGACACGTGCTCATAAGGTATGCTCATTTTCATGGTGAGTGTAAGTGGGAAAGATGAAGAGAAGACTAACTATAATGTTGAAGACCAGATACACAGAATAACAGAAAAGATATATGTTATGGCACATCTAAAAACTTAAAGAAAACTCGATTTCAAAATATGAATTTATCGAGAGCATTTAAGGCAATGGATCAAGTTCCAGTAAATCAACTGCACATGTTTACCACACCATCTATTCAAGGGGTTATCTAGCGACTAGATTAAAACCAAGAAAGTAAAAAATAAAATAAAATAATATAGAGGTGATCTTCATAGTCCCAATTTTTTAAAAAAGGAAAACTGGAATATATGCCATATATTTGAAAAGGCATGACCACTTAAATCATATTACTCTAAAACCCTGAAGAAAATTATTACTCACACTGGATAGTCTGAATTGACGAACTTTGGGCTTTCCTTTCCGACTATACTTGATTAATTGGCTACCTTTCTTTAAAGCAATAAGGGCCTTCAAAATAAAGAAAAATAGAGTAAGAATTGAAGATCAAAATCATCCATAAACCATGACAATTGACTTCTAACAATTACAAAAAGATGAGCAAACCATTTGGTGCCAACAAGATAAACAAGTTCAAGTTTACAAAAAGGCGCATGCAAAGCTTCCCAAGAAAAATAAAAAAATGGAAAATATGCTGGTGATCATGCATGAGTGCGATAGAGAACATCAATATAACTTTTCAGAAGAATATGGCTAGACACAAAGCAAGGTTGTGAGGGGAGGTCATAGTGTGTTTGAACTTGAAATACTAATGAAACCTCTCCATTATATAATACTCCACTCATTCTACATGTTATGTTAGAAAGGGATAAAGAAAGAGAGAACATCTAGCAGAAGTTGGTGAGTTCAGCAATTCATGAAGCACCACACCTAACAAAAAACCTACATCATTCCATAGCTTGACATTTTGCCACAACGCTTCATTAAAGCCAGCTGATGAAACCACAGACCAACCTGTACATAGTTATATTGGAAAAAATAACTTGACTGTAAGCATCTAAACGACACCACAGTTTTAATATTTCAACCAATGTTCTTCGTACTGCCCCATATCGGGTGATATGGGACACACCATACCATACTGGTATTATACCATCTCGTACCAATATAGCCGTACCGTACTGTAGTGCATACCGACACTATAGTGGGATTTCATCAGTATGGGGTCTGGTATCGAGATGGCGAACCTTGATTCAACTATGAATAAATTTGCCAACTTTGCCTCCATCTCATCATCATTATTATTAGAAAGCTAACATGCAAGCCAACTTGCAACCGCACTACTTTTGGTTTAGTCTATATACAGCAGATATTCTTTTAACATTCAAAGATGACAATTTCATTTCAACAAAAATTAGTTTCTAAGGCATACAAAAGGTAAGTGCTGCTTGGAAGTAAAAAAGCCTTAAGAATGTATGCAACTCATGCAAAATGTTCACATGTAATAAATAACATAAATTAGGTAAGATACTTTGATGGTAAATCCTACGACTTCAAATATATGATATATTAAGAAGTAATCTACGAGCTTGGATGGTACAGTGGATGAAAACACAAATCATAAGAACATGCACTTGTGTCATGAATATCAGCTTGAACCATAGTTTACTGCACCAATGTACTGCAATACAAGCCCATTAATACTGCTCATACATGACTAGTACCTTCTATATTAATTGTGCATGTGTCATACAAGAGCACACAATTTTCATGGATACCGGTTTCTTGGTCCATACTTGCTTTTATTTTAACTTTGAAGGTCAGCATTCAGCACATAACGTTCATTAATTCCTCTCTTGGTCCATAACCTATTTTTCTTTTGGTCCATAACAGACCCCGCATTGGCTCTGGTACCCACATGCGGCATGGAGTTACCACATGGACATCATCATTGTCAGCCAACTTGCAATGATCATTGTCAATACCATCACGCATTTGATTGCCAAATCCGCGAATCACAGACTAGAAAGATGCAAACATCCACCAAAGAAAACAAACAATTCAAAGTGTGCACGGAGACGGAGAGACCTGCTCGAGATCACGATCAGGATTCCCATAATTAGGTAGATCGGCCATTCCATCTGAGAGAGCTCTTGGGTGGGGCCCACCAGAAAAGCATCAGGCAAGCGGGCAGAGAGTCCGGCAACCCCGTCTCCATGGATCATGAGGACAATGATGATGAGGATGATCACAAGGATGACGATAATGATGATGATGCGCCTCCCCTATGCCAAGGCCTATCATCAATTCTCCAATGACGATCAGATCCGAACCTGATGAATCCGAATTCCGAGCGAGTCATCATTTCTTTCACCTCGATTTAAACAAGAAGAAGAAGAAGAAGAAGGAAGTAACGGATGCACTCACGAGGAGGTATGGATCCGGGAAGCCCCCCTTGTACGCATTCGAGTTTGAATGCTTCTTCTCAGAAACGAAACGGAGCCGTATCTGCGCTCTGACAAAATCGCAAACAGAAGGAAGGAGGAAAATTGATATTTACGGGACAAGGAAAAGAAATTAATTATTACGACGGGAAACAACAATAAATTCATGGCTTGTTATTTGGATAGCGTTTTTCCTTTTTGTCGCGGGAAAGTTGGCGCAGCTGCGCTTCGTCGCCTGACACGTTTAAAGCATCGAGGGATGGGGGCCGACCCCATGCAAAGCGGGATGCAGGAGACACAGCTACTATGATTTCATGTTCGGCAAACGGTGTCTCAAATGGCATATGATACGAGGTAAACAGCCAAAGAGCACGAAACTGTGTTCTATTACACACAATACAGCCAAGCATACACCGTCCATGCAATACCGCCCAACAGACATGTCAATGGCATACAACAGTATGAACTTGGCACTGCCTGGCTCCATCACATACAGGATGTTAAGAAATTCCCCCCTAGGACAATAGATTCCACTCCATGTCTCAATAGCCAGCCTATAGTTCTCCATGTCAGATACTGCTTGAGGACCAAATAAGCAAGCATTGCAAAAGAACCAGGTAATTCGTACGTTACTAAATCACTTTTCCTCAAGTAAATGATTGCTATAGCCATAATCCTGCGTTCTGGTTATTTGGTGTCCACCTAATTCGCTCCTATCATGGACAACCCTACTTCTCTAATGCTGCCACAAGTTCTCTTTTAATCCTTCAACACAGCTTTCACCCATCTCACATTCAGATCGAATCCTAACTCTTCTGTTTCACCTTCTACCCAGACTTAAATATGAAACAGACCACCAACATTTTTTTTTTTTTTTTTTTGTATAAAAAATAGAATGAGAGAGGAGAAGGGAAGGTTGTCCAACGTAGCAACCTCCTCTGAACGTAATCATGAAAGCTCCTATTCCACAAAGTGAATGTTCGATAAAAGGAAAAGTGCGTATCCCCTCCCCTCTCGGGCACAGCCGAAGCCAGAGACAACCAACATTCCTCAACGTCCAACAGGACTGACATATCACATTCCTCCACAGCAGGGCCAATCTATTTGAGAATGGAATGATCTACTGCCTCTAATCATACAAGGTAAATACTCATCCAGACATGAACATAATTTTATGACAACTCAAGGGCTAACAGGAAGCAAATGACAAGAAGCTTAAAAAGGTATAGATGTTTGTTGTGAGGTTTTAGAATGACAGGATTCATAAATAAATTTTATTATTTTTTATAAAATTAATAAAATATGATCCGATCTACCAATCCAATCCATATTAGATCTATCGTAAACAAATTTAGATTTAAACTAAATAGATTCAAATCGTAAATAAATCGATTCATTTAATTTATTTAATAAATGAATCGAATATGAAAATTTTAGATATTTGACTTGTTTAACCTATTTAATATTCAGATCGAATTGAATCAGATAACCCATTTAATCTGTTTAACCTATTTTTAATCTATTTAACTTGATCGGTTTAACCTGTTTAATCCATTTAAAACCTGTTTAAAATTTATTTAATCTGTTTCTGACCCATTTAACTCAATTTATTTAATCTATTTAATCTAATTTAATTTATTTAATAAACAAATTAAACGGATCGATTCAAATTATCTATTTAATAAATAGATCGAATTCAGATTTGAATTTTTGATCCATTTAATAAACAAATCAAGTTCGAATTGATCAATTTTGAATCCGATTCGTCTATGATCCGACCTATTTATAATCCAACCTGATCCGATTGCCACTCCTAACTTTCTGGCTGTTGTTGGATTCGCTTTTTGCTCTTCCCCAGTAGCATGAAGCTCGATGAAGACAAGTTCCATGACAGCTTCATGATAACCGCAGCTTGCACAATTATTGCGAGGGGTTTTATGATCACTTACGCATGCAAGAATTACCGACAAGACATCACCTGTCATCAAAAGATTAGTGCTGCAGAGTTTGCCGGCTACAGAAATAGCCACTCCAACACTAAACCACAATATTTCCACGCAAGGAAAGGCCAAACAAGCGCATCCGAATGAGATCAAACTCAGCTACAGCATATAAGAGTACAGCCTAAACTCAAAAAACAGGCAGCCACCTAGGGAAGGTGCCTTTTTCTATACATAAGAACAGACATGGGACTAAGAATAGCTCTCAATTTTGACAACATGCTAAGCTTCAATGGCCTGCAGAACACCTGACAATAGCTATCATCGGTAGTATGATGCCATGATGTAGAGCAAGATGGATGTTGCTATCGTAACAAACAGCTCCTGTTGAGCCAAACAAAACACCATCAGGGCAGCTGAGTTATACGAGCACTAAATGCATATGAATATAGCAGAATTAAGCATGAAGTTCTGCATATTGAGGATCATATACTATGTATATGATTACTTACACTTGATAATAATCATGATAATGATCGTTAGGGTTTAGGACTTCTATGATGACTTAAAGAGTCTCCAATCAGATTTCATGATAGATACCTTGGTCTCCTTTTAGTTGTATTTTGGACCACCGAACTCATATGCTTGCTTTCATGTCTTGATTTTTAAGCTCGGAGAATTGATATTTCATCACTGAACACTAGCTCATGGTTTAATCACTTTATGCAGTACGATAGTTCATACTTGGTAGTAGTACCATAATAGTTATTTCATACTAGCTTATTATCTTATTATATTCGACATTTTGATATTTCTCATGCCATGTCTTTGCTTCTTCTATTTGTATTTATGCTTATAAATTGATAATTCATTATTAGATGTGCCTATGCTCATTCATTCATTATTATATATGTATGCTAATATTTTTGTGCCTCACTTCATCCAGGCACAGACCTTGCATTGTGCATTATGCGTTGTGCTTAGGCTCCAAGAATCCATGGTGCCTTGAGCCTTCGACAATGCAGTTTCTACCATCTAGTCCAACTATCAATTTTTACCTAATAAGAATTTGCAGGTTTCACATCCCTTTCACAAAAATTCACCTTTCAGACGGTATAACTTTTCCATGAGAATTTTGCCACCTTAATTTTGTCTCTTATATTAAATATTCTTCTCTTCCTGATGCTAGTGAACACATGCATTTTTGCAAGACAAAGGTCTGTGGCTAAGCATCTCCTAGCATTACCTCAGGATCTCTACTTGCCATCCTTTCATCTATTTTTAGGACAAATAATCTACAGATACACATATTATCCAATATTGGAAGACAAATTAATTATCTTGCTTAGACTTGTTATTGCTGTATCATAAGATATGGGAAACTCAAATTGATAAAACATCCCATTATCTTCATCTTCTTAAGTCCAATCCATCACTTTCCCTCTACCACTCCTTACTATCGAAATCATCAATTCTTTTACCCCTCTAGAAATCCATGCACTGATCCATCCATCGCTTTTCTAAAAATGTTTGCATCTGCATGCGTAAGCAGTGTGTGCATGCACTTGTGCAATGTCTATCTATCTGTCCACTTATGATGATTAAGTAGATAGCATCCCGCATATCATATCATATTCTTGTCTGAATTTGGAGCACAACCTGATCCAATCCATAGACAGGCCTAATCCTGGTAGCTTGTATAAATCAGGCATATTTGATCTGGTAAAACTATGTGCATATATGCAATAAAAAGAAATATCTAGGCCCTGTTTGATATTGCTTTGTTTTCAGTTTCTGTTTTTTAAAAACCCAAGAAGAAAATCAACTAGACCACATAACATGTAAGACAATACCACTTTGTTTTTCTAAATTTGTTTGTAAAGTCTTTAGCTCTTTTGGTGGCAATGATTTATTGCTTTCAAAAAAGTGAAATAAAAGCAATGAATAGCAGAAGTTTTGTGGAAATTATATCTCCAACATCAATCTTCATGTGGTATTTCACAGATTCATAGAGAACCTAAATCACAGACAATAGTGATACAAAACAGGCCCTCAAGCAATTACCTGGTTATTGTAAAGAAAGACAGGAATGTAATGACCTAGAAACTCGATCAGGTTAAGTAGGCCAGTATAACCCTGCACCACCATCAGTGGATCAAATCAAATAAGATGAATGAAAACCAAACTAGAAAAAGGAAAACCAATGAGTGTGAATTTACTTTTCTTGGAATGTAATTAAGCATCAATATACAAAAAAAGCAACAAAAATATTTGTCATTCACATACCAAAGATGAAACAGCTATACACCCAAAAACCAGTGAAAGAGACCGAAGTAGTCGCTTTCCCATACGTAATGCCCTACCTTCATCCTCACCATCCTCCTGCAGCATAGAGCCATTTATGCTGGTAAATTCAATTACAATTAGCTTGATTGTATAACCATAAGCTTTCTATTTTCTAGGTGCATATAAAAAAGAAAGTAAAAGTTTTAGTACTAACCAACAAATAACTGTTGTTATATAAACTTATACTGCATATACTGGCAAATCAGGGGGACAAATTTGTTTAACCAATTGACAGTAATCCATATATGATAAGTTCTTCAATCTTGTGAATCTCAGTCTAATGTGTATCAATCAACAGCTTATGATGGACAAAACCAAAAGTCCTTAACAGGGACATCCTCGACCTAATGTATATTGACAAATGACTCATCAAAAACAAATCAAAGCTCTAACAGGTCCCACATTACTGGTTTTGTATCACTCACAGTAAAAGTTGGAGATACTGCTGGCTCAAAAGATTTCAATTTCTCAAATATTCGGTAGAAAAAAATGAAAGCTAGAAACTGCAGAGGCTTCCATTCAGCACTGCGTTTGATAAAAATCCAAACCGTCTGCAGAATGCATAGAGAAGAATAAATTGTTAGTTAACAGATATGTACCAGATTTTGCTCATATCAAATGAGAAAAATGATCTACAAACATATTCTACCAATTAAAAAAAAAAAATGAAACCTAAAATCATTATCTATAGATGAAAAATATTTTAGGTTCTACAGCTGCTTGGTCATTCACATGAAGTTATATTTATCAATGTCTTCATCTGCAGACCATTAGATGAACTATTGATGAAGTGCCAGTTGAATTTCATGGTAAAAGATGAAGTCTTGATCCCATCATGTGAAAGAAGTAAAAGGATTTATACTGCAAACTCACTTTAATACATAAAAGTTAGAAACAAAGCAACATTAAACTGTATCACCGAAGATAAACATGATCACAATAGCAATTGACATGCAGTAAATGACGAATTGGTAGCTGGTTCATGGTTGAAATCGAAGAACATGACATGATGCCCACTACTAAGCTTCCCAAGAACAGGTTGAACTTATTATATTAGACCCAAAAAGAACCAGATTCAATGGAGTTGCAGGGTAAAATATAACTCAGTTAGTCAGATTTCTACAGGTAGCATTGGTAGATATAGGTTTCAAAAGGACAAGAAAGTGTAACAAAAATAGAGATGTGTCAAGAAGTAATTGCATGAAATTATTTGATTATCCCCTGATAATGACAAAATTGAGAAAAGAGTACTCTTTTCTCTGGCAGCTGTCCAAAAGCAATGCCCAGTAAAATAAACTCAATGGTACTACAAAGCAATCTATGTCCAATGATGCTGAATAAATGTAACTAAATAGAACCAAAAAGTTGTCTATGTACATCCATACAAGTGTTTTGAAGGCATGATGGAACAAATAGCAATAAAAAACATATGACAAAGACATGATATAAAATCGTAAACATATTTTCCACTGTAAAACATAGTAGTTTTCTTCATCTGACTGAAGATTCCTGAATCATTTTTTTCAACTGCTAGCATGATTGATGCAACTGCTGAAATTTGATTATAATGCAAAATGGAAAATCAGCCATGGCGAGAAAGAATTTAGATTGCCAAAAACAAAGAAAAGGATTCACATTCACTCGAACAAAAATTAAATATATTATATAGAAGTGTGTTATAACTTATATATGATAGATAGCAGTTGTAGGCTGTTATTTGATATTTTAATTTCACATCAGCTCTCAATCTGCAAATCTTGCAAAATTGACCACAAAAGAGGAAACATATTTATGTATTTTTTGCAGGGACAAAGTGTGTCATGCAACCCAGTCCTAGGTGCTGGTATTGATCTCGCACAGGCCAATGATGAAATGAAACAGTAATAACTGCTAACCCCTCATCTTTATGAGTAAAAACATCAGTGAAAAGCCAATGAACAATAACATCCAATTATTATACAATTATCAATCTTATCCCAGGAAAAAAAAAAATTAAAACAATATATAACTAGAAAATCCTATTTTTACAAATTCAGAAAATCTTACAAATACTGCAGATATTGCCATATTTATGCGCATGTCTTTTACACTAGACCTGGAATACCTGCATACCAATGATACCAATAATATATGTATAAAACTGTTCAGGCATAAAAGGGGGCAACTTCAATTTTCTTAGGAGAACTAACAAAACTAAAAGCATAAGCATGTAGGAGTACAATAGACCACTAATACCCAGAACATGAATTTTTCAGATTGCAAGAATGCCACCATGTATAAAAACTAGTAATCATAATAGATTAAATTACTCCTTGCAATCTCTTTGGAAGAAGATAATCACACATTGTATTAGTATATACCATACATAAACGTGACAGTTTTGAAAGCAGGGAATATTCCTTCTTGATTCCATCTACTATTTATTCCAAGAATACCCCTATTGTTTACCTTACAGAATACATTAATTATCCTTCTAATTTCCCTCCCATGACAAGCACTCTCTCTCCTTTTCCAATAAAATTGCTACCAAACAGACTGGACCGCTAAATATATTGGACTCTAGCGCTTTCACTTCTCACTTCAATTCAACGTGCATTGCATGTGCCCAGTTGCCAGTATATACACAGACATGTCTACATATATTGTTAGTACTTGTGACTATAAGATACAACAACTCTTAGCCCTGTTGCTTAGCTTCATTGTTCTATGGATGCTCATAAGGAGAAAATAAATTATCCAAGCCTTAAGGTTATCAAAGAAATTAAAAAAAAAAAAAATAGTGACATAGAGCGAGAGAAAAATGAAGAAGTTTCTTTCTGCTGAGAGAGCATTAAAAAGAAAGATGTAATCACCAATATGAAGTATAGAGTTGACTGGTTCTTGAAACTTCTCCTATGCTTGAGCAAACTATATGTGTGTGTGTGTGTGTGACAGTTCTGAAATCAGGAAATATTCTTTCTTGATTCCGACTGTCGATTTTATAGCAAAAATAACCTCCTACCTATCCTAAAAATTATGATAATGATCCCACTAACTTTCTAACTCACATATGCTTTTTCCCCTTGTTTTCCAACCAAATCGACCCCTTTCATAAAACTCTGAAATGGAATAGACTCCATCTCTTTGACTCCCATATAGATTGGATTCTTTATTCGACTTCTAAACAGATTGAACTTTATCACATTCTCTTCTCTTTTCCCTCCAAATGTGCATTGCACATGCCCGCTTGATGGTAGTTTATGATAAGAAAGTTAGGATGTAGAACCTACAGTAAGACTATGACTATGATAATTGTAAACTCAAGGGTTTCATCCAAACCAGTTTACCTAGCTTTAAGAATAGTGTATACTTTGTAGTCAACTATTTCTATCGAAAACATAGTTCCAACATAAACAGGATCTTTAAATCTTTTTCTGCCATCTAGACATCCAGCTCTCTCCTCCCAAACTGCTCAAAACCAAAGAGCCAGGTCCCAAGTACCATCTTTATTTTCTGTAGTAGCAAAACTAGAACCTCTTCATTGGTTCTCTGCTACTTCATTTCCACTGAGGGCTCTCTGAATGTAACTTGATACTATGTTCATACCTTTTTTCACACATCAAGCTCAACATCTTCATTGATATCATGTTTATCATGTGACTGCCATAATGCCCAGAATTCTGATTTGTAAGGGAAGCATGTACACATTATTGAAGTAATGTCAAGAATGATGACAACAACAATAGAACTCTTCTGATCCAACGAAATAAGAGAACACTAACTTTCTAAACCTATTAGAGTTCATATCAAGCAATTCAGCATTTTAGCACACTCAAACAACTTTATTAAGTGTTCCATTTCACATATATATAGGTTTTGTTCATTTTTTTTGTATGAAGATTTCTTTGTTTTGTCAATCATCATAATTATTAGTTTTAGCTTTTAGAGAGAGGAAAGAAAAATGTAGTAACTTTATTTCAAGATATATTACATATGAATAACTTTAAACTGCTAGGGGATTCAAGAAATATCCTGTGTGCATTGCAAATCTAGACAAAGACATCACAGTTTTAAAAATCGAAATGTCTAATCAATCCAACTCATTATAAATTGAATAGAACGATCACTATGGAATAGCCAGATTTATAGGGAAGAACAATGACTAAAACAAAATGCCCATTAATCAGTTTTTAAATTGGCTTATCTTTGTGCCAAGACTTCAATTTGGTTGCACTAAAGAATGACAGGAGCAATTTTCAGATCCTCCAGAAATAAAGCTAGCATTTGAGATGGTCATTCCATATGCTGAGAAAGATGCATTACATAAAACATCTTATTTGCAACTTATTATTGACTAAGGTAATAACTTCCCTAACTCTTAATTCTAATCATGATTATCATGATTGCAGCTCGCATCTAGAAAATGCCTCTCATGTTTCAGACTCTTTTATGCACATCGTTATTATCAATTACTCTTCTAGTCATTACATTTCGAAACAACATCAATTCTTTTTGTAAAAGCAATAATTTCTTAATTGGATCTTTTTTCTTTGGTGAGATTAAATAGTTGAATGAAAAAAGAAGTATTTTTAAAAGCACTTCTTTTTTTCATTTCGAAATTATTATGAATATCAATTGAGTCAGCTTTTGGATTGCCGGAGATCATATGATTAGTTCGGGGATTACCTTTTTAACCATAGGCATTCTTTGTGGAGCAGTATGGGTTAATGAAGCATGTGAATTGGTTCATTAACCAGAGTGCAAGATACAAGCTGAAATCAAGAGATTTAGAATTCTGAAAGAATGATAGCCAGGATTCCAGAGAAATATTTGCTAATATGCAATTAACAGTGGGGAATATTTGAGCGAATTCTCTGGAAGAAAATGAAAGACCAAATCTATCTGCTCCATATATCTCTCTTTAGCATAATCTACATTACAAACAAAAAAATTATGAGCAGAACTCCTACAAAAGAATAAATCATCAAGATTTGTATTCATCAATCATTTTTACAACTTAGCAGGTCAACCAATGAATTGCAACTAATTATTAATTTATAAATTAGTTCATTATGCAGCAAATATCATCGGTGTAGAACGGACATAGATGAAATAATCAGAATGAGACCATAGCATTTAAATAACTTATCTACCTCTTTAACACTCGGAATGAGTAAATAAGAAATTTTCCTAATGTTACACATAAAGAAAAGAATACCTAGGTCCCCATGGAACGATAGGTTGCTTATCAGCATACTTAATATCCTTTGACACCTGCATAATTGAATACCTATTAAACATATATATGGGGGAAATTGTAAACATAGGCAATTAAACAATTGCCATATCCCTGTCAATTTATTAACAATCGCTA
>NC_025996.2:2234819-2344819 GCF_000442705.2 Elaeis guineensis | reverse complement strand
GATTACAGGGAAACAAAGAACCAAACATTCAAAAAATACAATTGAACATGTCAATGAAAATCAAGAAGAAGACTTTTGGATTAGCTAAACAGAAAAACCAAACATGCAAAAAAAGAAAGAAAGAGCAAAGGCTTTTTAAGTTAATATCATCAATCACAACCATCTAATTTTTATTCAAGAACTTACATTGATTGCAATGATAGCATTTGGATACTTGTAGTTGAAAAATACTTGTAGTTAGGGTTCCAGGTGGTTAAAGTTGCTACATTTGCAACTGCATTTCCAGTTTTTTATTTAGTGGGTTTGTAGTAGCAAAAAAATAAAATCATATGTTTGTTTGCTTGTAAATGAGAATTGTAACTGTATTTGGTTGTATTACTAAAGTAACATTAATTATGTCTCCACCAACCACTGCCCTTGTTAGGACACAAACCTATCCTGAAGATAGATACCTCTAAAGAATTTTCGTTTGTCTCACGGCCTATTTGATAAGACAAAATACGGCAGAAGAGCCCCCAAATGCAGTTTGATTTGCAGGATTTTGGTCGAGTCACAGCAATCCAACCGCTGGAAAAGGGCCACCTCCCACAGCTAGGGTTCACTTGCACACGATTGCAGGTATCCAGATGCATATGAGAAGAGATATATGGAAACACATAGAACATATGAACATCAAGCACATCATTTGTAATAAAATTATAAGATTTCTTCGGTTTCTTGGCTATAATTTGGGATTTGATTCGTCCCCCAAATATCAATTTTCATAATCATTGGATTAGCAAAGAAACGCGAATTCCATCGAATTGTGCGAAAACAAAGGAGGACGAAAGAATATGAAGCGGAGAGAATGTCGGAGAGTAATTTCGAAGGATTTACCTCACGAAGGAGACCAGCGGAGCGACTGGAACAGAGCCACCAAAGAAGAGGCTCCTCCGGGCGGGGTGAGAACTGGGGCATCGGAAGGCGTTTGGGAGCGCCGTCGCCATTTCTTGGAGATTATATATTCTTGATTTCAGATTTCGTTGGCTTGTAGGGTTTTAGATTTTTTGGGAAGGGGAGCTATGTGCAGAAGGCGGAGAGTGGCCGTCCGAACCCGGCGTCTCTTTCTCTCATCAGACTCTGATAGGTACTGATATCGTGAATATTAAACGGGTTCTTGTGCATTGAACGCCGACTTTAATAGGAGCTCAGCTGCTTTGCGACGGCTATGCACGCGGAGCGCGGCACCGCAGAGGGGATCCCCGCTCATGGACGCGATCTGATTGTTTGGCCTCCAGATGCACACTGAATACCATATCCCGGAACCTTAATTCGACTGCATCTGGGGATGATTAGGGTGCGCGGCTGGAGCTGGAGGCCCTCCCGGCGCGAGCCCAAATAGCCCAATAGAATGCAAATTCCTGGTTTCCATGACCGCAGTGACGTCCCTTCAACAGAAGTATCATCCGCGGTTACTTTTATTATTTTTTTGCAAATACTAGACGCGAATATTGAAAATATATAAAAAAAAAAAAAACATGAACATAAAAAGAGGAGAGATTATTTGAGAGAGATCCAATTTGTGGGGATTGTTTTGGCTATGGATCCAACATTTTTTGTGATACATGGAAAAATTACGATCTTAGAAATCCTACATAACCCACATCAGCATTCAAGATGAATTTGAGCTAAGAGGGGAGGTTTTATAGGACGAAAAGCGGCAATCTCCTTACAAAGTCTAAGCTGCAACTCAATCCATCGCTTGGTTTCCTTATCGTAAATATGTGTCACCTTAAATATTGTCCAATATTGCTTCCAGCTGAGGAGATCTTGCACTGGAGGATGACCTGAATACCTGCATCTGACTGAGGAAGTTAACAAATGAATTATAGTGGCAGAATCACCTTATAACAGATTTGCTGGGCTCTATATTGTAGAATACCAGTCCCAAGCTCAGCAGAAGCCGCTATCAGTTATACATATAAAACAAAAGATGAGAAATCTCTTCCTCTATCCATACATCAAGTGCCAATGTGATCTCTGATAACAAAACTTGTAGCTGCACTATCATGAGACACAAATTCATTGAAATTGACTTTGAGAACACCCAGAGAAGAGGCAGCCATGCCACATAAACTGGAGAAGTAAATGGGTTGGGAGAAAAATATGCACCAGCCCAGGACTTGGACTATGTGCTAAAGTCAACAACGTCGTGATTAGCATACCTGAGATATTGAAAAAAAACAGAGGACCTGTCTAAGCATTGTAGGAGTATTGTAAAATATGATTGAAACAACCTTTCAATCTTCACTTTCCACAAGATTCATAACATATCAGTAACTACAGCTTACCCAAAAAAAAAAAAAGGACAAATCAGTAACTATAGGCCAAACACATTACTCTACCATAGCATCAGTTAAGACAGCAACTAATATTGCCAGATCCATTGAAGATTGATTTGAGATACATCATATTTAAGAGAAACACTTGGAAGATCGTTTTAGAGAAAGAAAAAACTAAAAATAGCAAAAGCAACACATTTAAGAGACTATACTTGAGACCGGGGAAACAAAAAATGCAGAGTCTACCTTCTAGCGGTTTTCTAGCACCAAGACTCTTATTGTAGCTACCAATAAGCACTCAGATAGTAATTAGATAAAAAAAATAATTTTTAAAGTCCAGTTACATAAAAGTTTCAATTACAACATAGAGTTCAATTCATTAAAATATTAGAAAACTTGCCCCATTTTATATGATTTAGAATTAATTAATCTAAAATCACAATTATTTTGATGACTATTATGACTTCATTATTATGGTAAATGATAATAGAAAATGACAGCATTATTCTCCAAATCATTAATAAAAAAAATTTCTTGCAACAATTTCTTGAAATAAAAATTTAAAAATTATAAATAATTTCTCAAAACACTGAACAAATGAAATAGCAATTACTCTTTCAAAATGTTCTCTCTTTAGAATTTCCTAAAGAGAGACCACGGGAAAGCCTCTAAAGAAAAATGCTCTCCTCCTCCTTCATTCTCTCCCTGCTCTCTCTTCTATCATTTTTTTATGCGGGCTCTAGGCTCCAAATAAAAGAGTTATCTTTTTTTTTTTTTTTGTTTAATTGCTCCCAAGCAAAGTGGTTATAAATTGTTTGAAAAGAGCTATCAAAGGCAACTGATGCTAAAATAAGGTGTTGCAAGCAAGTTGAAATATGTTGCTCAAGCAAATAGGTGGATCAATGCATCCAAAGGAACATTAATGAGGTATGCATGCTATTTAAATTCAATCCCATCCCAAACCCAAGCCGAGTCAACCTATGTGCTTAGGCTCTCTCTCTGGTTTGCATGTTGCACCAAAGGATCTGACTAGATACCTGCTTTTATTTGTGCATGAACTATGGGTGATCGGAGTGGACCCCTGAGTTTGGTATATGAAGAGGAGACCATTTCAACTCCGTGACCTATTACAATCAAATGCTAGTGTTGAACTAAATAGTGTTTCATAATACATGAAACCTGAAAATAATGTTGAACCTTTTTCAAGTCAATGGTTACATCTTGCTTCTACAATTCATCAATTTTGGCAACATGATTAGCGGTGTCCAGAATTGAAGAAGGCTAAAAAACCTTTGCCTATATCTATTATCCAGATGAAGATTTAGATTGGATTCACTTGCCGAGTGTTTGATATTTGTGGCAAAGAGGACTTGGTTTACATGTCCATGGTCCTTCAAGTACATTGCAAGGAAAGATAGAGAAATCAGAGTCATACTTGCGTCCACCTAATATGTCCATAGTCCGCCAATTACATGTCCATAGTCCTTCAATTACGTTGTAAGCAAAGGTAGTTTACCTGTCCATAACCCGTTGGATTACCACTCAGAGATATAAAAGCACTCCAAACTCTATCATGCATCCATCTGTGCAGATCTCAAAGCATCCAGTGGTCATTCTAATGGTGGATTCGAATGAAGGAAGGCGAATCCTTCCCTATCCCTTCGGGAAAAGGTAGTGTATCGCAGAGCCTGACATTGGAAAAAATAAATAAGTAAAATACGGGTGTCCAAACAGGCGTGGAGTTCAAATGGAAGAGTTTTCCTCCAAGACAAATATTTTTCTATTCACCTCTTGAAAAGGGAGGTGAGAATTTTTTTTTTTTTTTAAATTACAACAACATCTTTTAAAGTTTGATCCATTTATATTTAGACCCATAAAAAAATAAATAGATTTTAAAATTTTATAAATATTGCAAAGAGCTCCAATCATTTATCTTCGATTTAACAGTGTCAATAAAAAAGAAATAACGGTCAAAATATTTTTCATTCTTTTTAACTATTGGAGAGTTTACTTTTTAGAAAAAAAAAACTAGCGGATTCCTTTCTAATTTTGTTGGAAGGTATTTATTGCCCGAAAGCGATGGTGGCATTCGATTTCATCTTCACATCTATCAAAAAATTTGAAATAGTCAGAATCTTCACCAACCATAAGCTCGCAAGTGATTACTATAATGGTATAAATGAAAAAACTCCCACCCCCAACCAACCATCATCATCCTCGTCTCATTGTAGATGCCTGCCTTGAGCTCTTGATTTCAGGGCCTATTCTCATCTTTGGGAGTGCTATGTTCTCTTCAGATTTCCCTCCCTCTCCTCCATGTCACGTCCCTCCCTCCATGGTTTCCATTTCGATCACTGCTGCCAAAAATGGTATTTGCCCTTTCTATCCTTCCCTTTCCTCTTTCTCGGACGCTAGGGTTTGAGTGATTTTTTATCTTTTTTAAGATTTTTTCTGAAATTCTTTTAGTGATGGATGAGACATCTGTGATCAATTGTCTAAAATTAGATGATTTGCTTCGAATCGCGATACTGTGAATAAGCCATCGACGAATCCTTCGATCAAACCCCGCTAGCCCAAGCCATC
This sequence comes from Elaeis guineensis, assembly GCF_000442705.2. Lineage (NCBI taxonomy): Eukaryota > Viridiplantae > Streptophyta > Magnoliopsida > Arecales > Arecaceae > Elaeis > Elaeis guineensis. The sequence continues at coordinate 2,339,915 of NC_025996.2, read as the reverse complement.
CGTGCTCCTCCCTCCCTCTGTCTGCCCAGGCCACTCGTGGCCTACCGCCCCATTCATCAGCACCCTATTGTACCCTCGTGACTCTCTAGTTGGTGGCATTCGCCTGCCGTATATCTCATGAGTTATGCCCTCCACCTAGAATCTTCTCTTGGTATTGTAGCCATACTTCTCTCTTCATGGCGAAGAAGAAGAACTAGTAAGCCGAACCCCCGATCCTTATTAAGGTTAGATCACAAAAACTTAAGCCAGTTTTGTTTAGTGCTATATCAATCGCATAGTCCGAAGCCCTTCTTCTAATCCTTAATTCCCTAATTCTTATCTACTCCAAACTTTTATAGTCACTAGGTTCTCTGTTTTTAAGTCCTAATTTCAGCAGGTCAAGTTCCTAATTTGGGTTAAGAACAAGAAAGAATCTTTTCGTAGCAATCGCTGCTATAATGCTTAATAATTTTGCCTAATTTTAGGTGAATCCTTAGAGTTGTCTTGATGGCATTGTTACTTTCTAGACTTGCTAATGGTTCTCTTTTTCATTTTTTGGTTTGAGTTGAGTTCATCCTGTTGTATAGTCTTCTGCAAGAAAAATCTTTGCATTTGATGTAGTTACCTGCTGTGGATAAATTGTTGGAATTTGGAAGGAGAGCATGGTTTATTGTCAGGTGCTCTTAGGATATGAAGAAAGAAGGATTAGAGCCTACGGATCACAGCTCCAAAAGCGAATTGAGAAGGTTCTTTATCATTTGTAGGATAAATGTATAACAGCTAGTGTTTGTAATGATGTGCATACATTGCATTCATTCTTTACATCATTTTCTAGTTTGATTATATTTTCTATCTTCTCCATGGTCTCTCTTTTTACCATCCGATCTATGCTCTTTCCTCCCTCACTCTTCTTTCCTACTTCTCTATAATGAATGGCAAACAAAGGGCATGGCTAAAAAAGGGAAGATGATGTTTGTACGTATCTCCCATGACTCTTCTTTCCCTCCACTTCATTTTGTGTCAAAACTAAAAAATTTTGAAAAGAATATTTATGGTATTTTATAAGGTTTAACCTCAAAGATGATGCTCATGTCATAATGTAATTTAATGGAGACAGATGGTTGGGATTTTTTGTAATATTTATAAAGTTTTGAGATCTATTTGAATTTTTTTTTTTTAAGAAGAAGATCTAACTATAAATGGATTAAATTTTAAGAGGTGTCATCGTAAATTTTTTTTCTTATTTTTCTATATACTAGGTCTCAATGGTACAATAACAATTGGAGGTTTTGCATTCGATGTGTACACATTTCTATGGAAGTTCATATGGGGGGTCAGCCTGTTCCCGAGTAGAGGCACCTAGCCAAGACGGGAGGCACTGATAGCTCCAATTCTGTTTGGTAAAATAGTGAGAAAAAAGTATCACTAATCACTCTAAATAAATTTATAAGAGACTTGCTTGAAAATATCACTACTTGAGAAACGCCAAAATGCCATAGGCATGTAATGAGGAGTCAAGCCAAATAATTGAGCTTCAAAAATCACATTGACTATAGATTATGTTGTTGACAAAGCCCAAAGAATGATGTCAACCAAGCGTGAAAGCACGGAGCCCCTTGCACAAGCTTCTAGCCGGCCATAACTAAAGGGCTGGCATTGCCTGGCCACATCAAATCTAAACTATAGAAGTCCCAGCAATTTCTTTTGGAGAAATTATTCATCTACGGATCTATTACATGGATTAGCATGTGTTATATACTTCAAGTTTGCGTCTGGAAGATACCATTGTTTTTTAAATAAATGGAGTAATTGAACACGGAGCTAACCTCTTCCATATAAAAGCCCAAAATTTTTAAATGTGATTCGGATGATTATCAAAACAACAGAAGCAGCAAACAATGATGACGATAAAACTATAAATATACAATTTAAACTAGTTATATTTCAAAAACTAGAAACAGTGGATCTTGCAAACCCATGCACAAGTACACATAAACTAGCATCATACATTTAATGTATAGGGACAGAAACTCGTATTATACTATACAATATGATCATCCCCCACCTCTTCTTCGAAAAACTAAGCAAAGATATATAAAGAGAAACACACGCGCACACACATCATCTTCCAGTATCCAAAGATTTTATTTTTCATTATTGTCACATCCTAAATCTAGAACATAATACGGCCATACTATCGAAGGATGGAGCCCACGATAACACGAAGTCAATCTATTATAATCATCTAAAATCCATCAAATAAAAAGATTCAATTCCATTATTCATCAAATAATCGAACCAATATTGGTTCAGAGCATCTAAATCCAAAAGCAAGTATCAACCCGAATCTCAATATTTATAAATAACTACAAATCTATGATTATAAAATAACTAAACTTCTGCTATCAAATTTTCAAGCTTGCTATGCAGATCTTCAAGCTTGGATTCTTTTTGCCGATCCTAACTTTATTCTTTTGTTCAAACAAAAAGAAAACAAAAAAAATATGAGCTACACTAGCTCAGTAAGTAGAACTTGCACTTCCTTATCGGATCAAGCATAAATTTTTCATGATAATATAATATTTAAAAAATAACAGATAATACAAAATAAAGCATTTCATAGAGCATATAACAAAACAAGTTATAAACTCATCGTGCATGCATAAATCATGTATATTTCACAATCATGAATCGTAAATCATTTTCATCATGTATTCATGTCATGTTTCAAAATATTGCTTACAGATATTCGTGCTAAGGTCACTATTATACCCGTGACAGGGTCATGTTTCCTAATCGACAGAGTTCTTAATTCATGTGCCAACTTTATACCTGCTGGCAGGGCCATGTTTCGTGTGGATGTTAACTCCGGATGTCGACCTTCCCGAAGGGATTCATTCATAGCCATCTGAGAGCCTTTGAAATCATTATATCTTTTTCTTAAAGCATACATATATATAGATGAAAAAACAATAAAATTTCTGCTTCATAATCATGCTATTTTCATAAGACATATTCATGAAATCAATGCTCATAATAAAACATGCTTTTTCATATCACATATGCCGATCCTTATTTTATGAAAAATTATAATTTCATCAATAGCAATTCTTTGCATAAAAACATGATCATTTAAAAATAAATAAGGAGCATAAGATCTACTTACTTCATTCATCTTAGATCTTCAGACTTCGTTAGAAGAATCAGCTAATCTTATTTAAAATATCAAATCATTATCAAATTCTATTCCATAAATATAACAAGATTAAATTATAAGGAAAGAGGATTGTTGATCGGATGTGTCGGACCATCCAGATACCAGGGCAATTCAGGATTTCTGATCTGAGGGTCAGATTCAAGTGACTTGATCAAGAAATTGTGAAGTACAGATTAGATCAAGATCAATCAATAGAGTTCATTAATAATAAATTTGAAAGATACTTGATATGATCAAATGAGGTTGACATACAGCACGGATATCAAAGCAACTTTGGATCATCTTGTTAGAATTAACATGAGTCCCTAAAAGATGAAGGCATGACTTGGCATAGGATTCATAGACCTTCTTAGAGAGAGAAAGTCAATCATGAGAGAGAAAGTAGAGAGAGAAAGTGGAGAGAAAATCTTCGTATCCTTCAAAAGTGGCAATCATGATTAAGATCATCAGAGATCATATCAGGATGACTTAATATGAATTAACCATGATTAATGTTATCAATTTCGAATAAGGATCGGATCGGGATCCAATCTACTGCACGAATTTCGGAGCAGTCTCAGATCATCATATTTTCATCTCAAGTTTATCCTAGAGTCTGTGATGCAATCAGAGAGAGAGAATGATCTTAAAGAGACAAAATCCATAAAAAGAGATAAAAAGGTCTAAAGAGAGAAAATAGAGAGAGAATCTAGAGAGAAAATGGAGAGAGAATGTAGAGAGAAGAGAGAGAGTCCTATTATTTTATATAATAATTTTTTATTTTTTTTTTTTTTTTCTTTTCTTTTCCTTCTTCTTTTCTTTTTCTTTTTTTTTTTCTTCCTTCTTCCCACGGTTGTCTTGGGCTGAAACAGGGGACCATGTAGTCCCCTCCTTTGCTCGGCCAACCAAGGGCCACAGCCGTCATGGCGGTGGCCGGCGACAAGGACCGACGATCCCATGGCCCGGAGGGATCAAACCGATGGTCGGTGGTGACCACCGACGTCGAAAAATTGAAGAAAAACAGGCAAAAATAGAGGTTTCTTCCGCAACAAAATCCGACGACTCCGGTCGTCGGCGAGCGTGCACACCGACACGGAAAGGAAAGGGGAGAAGAGAGGAAGGAGGAGGAGACTCACCTTCGACGCTGGCGAGGCTTTCCGACGAGAAATTGGACGGGCACAGGTCGGGTCTCCATGGTGGTTTTCTGACGATTGCCGCCGACCGAGTCTCGAATCTTTGGTGAGAGGGAGAGAGGAGGGTTCTCCTCCTTAAATAGAGCCGGAGGGGGCTCTTTCCGATTTCGATTGGGAGCCGGTGAGAGGAGGAAGAAGACTCTCTTTGGGAGTCTTCTGCTCTGTTTTCCCCTCTTTTTTTTTCGTTTGGGCTTTGTGGGCTGGTTTTGGGCTCAATTGGGCCGGGTTATCACAATTGTAGCTTGATGACTTACTAAGTGAACTCTCAATCTCTTCAGGATTATGCTGTAAAAATGGATGTTGTTTGCATTTTCTTAACCGATCTAGCTCATCAGCCACTTCATTGCAGGCCTATCTTCACCTCTAACATTGAGGCATCGCCTTACTAGCTCAGCAACATCTTGTATCAACTCTATATCCTCCTCATTAATAATTTGATTGTCCAAAAGCTGTAGAAGCCGATTCTCCTTCATTGCAGATAAAAAATACAATGAGAGACTTCTTTCTTCATCAAATCCTTCAAAATAAATTGCCTTTTTAATTTCTAGTAAGGAGCTCCAGAAGAACCACACCAAAACTATAAACATCGCTTTTATCGGTTAATTGGCACGTTTGTAGGTATTCGGGATCCAAGTAACCACAAGTCCCTTGAACTAGTGTAGCAAACTGAGTTTCATCTTTTGGCACGAACATGGAAGCTCCAAAATCCGACACCTTAACATTGTAGTTGTCATCTAAAAGTATGTTCGAAGACTTGACATCTCCATGAAGGATTGGAGGAGAAGCTGATGAATGTAGATATGCCAGGGCTAATGCGGACTGTAAAGCAATCTCCAAACGGGTATCCAATGAAATGTGGGAGGTCCCATTCCTGTCATGGATTAATTAAAATAATGTTCCGTTGGAGACAAATTCATAAACCAACATCGGGACTTCCACCTCCAGACAACATCCCAAGAGCTTCACCACATTCCTATATATGGTTGATCTGAGAAAGAATAACCATCTCCTTCCCAAATTCCTTCTTCTGGTGGTCATCAATTAATTTTGATTTTTTATGGCAACTGCATGATTGTCATTGAGTATTCCCTTTTAAACAGTTCCATGGCCTCCACCTCCAAGAATTCGGCTCTTGTCAAAGTTGTTTGTTGCCTGCTCTAGCTCTTCCTTCGTGAATACCTTAAATGCAAGACCTTGCTTCGACTTTATCTCTTCTAGCAACAACCGCCCTCCATGTCGCCGAAAGTATTCCTCTTTTATTCTCCCAAGTTTTCTTCTTTCATGTACCATGTAAACGACAATGCATAGTAAGAGTAGAAGGGCCAAGCTGGTGCTGGTGACGATGCCTGGAGATTGTAAATAAACGGAGAAATCATTCATGAGTTCCAGGAACAAGGAGGTATTCCCTCTTATGTATTTCGTTTCGATACTAAAGGAAGATTGAAACTTTTAAGCAGCCTACTTCTACGCTTTGCACGGTTGAAGTTTGTGCTTGATATGCATGTCTAGTGAAACTTGATAGAAGGAGTGGTGGAAACCGAATTTGTTGCTAATTATTGAGGGATTACCTATAACCAATTTCACTGTGCAAAGGTAATCCCCAGGTACGTTGGTACAAATCCCTTGCATGGATACTGATCGTCTTTGAGAGTGCACTCGTCAATATCTACCATCCCAGTTCCACAAATGCAGAAGGTCAGCTCCAGAAACACGGAGAGAAAGACAGATGCACTCACAGAGAGAGAAGATAATTATAGACCTTGGCATCCGTCGGCGAGATAGGGGTTGCCTTCGTAGCCTCTTGAGCAATTGCAAAGATATCCTGAGCCGTTGGAGGAGTTAAAACAGTCACTGTGCTTGCTGAGGCACGCATAGGAAGTTGTGTTGCGCTGCGCGACCTCGCACGTCTCGTCGCCGATGGCCCAGTCCAGCACCATGGGCGCCCGCCCCCCATTCGTCTCATTGAGCTCCCGAAGCCCACATCATAGTAGTTGATTCCCTTGGGGATGGAGGTCTGGCAGCAGCCTTTGCCGGAGCATGCATGACCCGTTTTTCAGGTTCTCCTTGGAGCAGCCCGAGCCGCATGCGCTCTCGAACACTATGTCATTGTGGTTCTGCGCACGGATGTACGCGAGGGTGTCGCAGCCGACAACCGTGAACTTGTTATCGATGTCGGATAACCGGAATGGATTGTCAGTGAAATTTATATACCATGTGCTGGACGACACGTTGGCGTACGTGGCGTTGTAGCATTGCCAGGATATGTAGTTGTAGATGCGAGCCTGGGCTGCCTGCAAGGATATGTTGATGAACTCGACGTCGATGAGGAAAGGTTTGTAGACGCCATTGCCAGTGTCGTTGCAGCTAAGTTCGAAACCGGGAGCTGGAAAGGAGCAGTTCGGGCCGATGCCGAATGGGTAGGGGATGCTAACGTTGCCACATGTCGCTGGGCAGCCACGAAGTGTGTTGCCCGATGCCGTTGCCGACGCCGTCACGGTAATGAGCAGTACTGTCAAGAGACGGTGGCACGGCAGCATCCATGCGCACATGAATGGGTTTGCTCCTCTGATCATTCTCCCGGACTCTCCCATATATCTCGCTCTGTTACCTCCTTTATTCAATCTATACATCAACATGCTTCCTCGTCCTCCCAATAACTAGAATTAGCATGGATACCTTGGCGCGCCCCTAAATATATATGTGGAAGAGAATGGGACGTGGAACAAGGATCACCACGACAACCGAATGCACTTGCTGGGTATTTTCCGAGTCTGACCTGTTCAACTGGAAGTGATTTAGGTCATCACATTTATTTTCATCATCGTATATAGCATAGTGGATAGTTAGACCAAGGCAATTAAAATTCTATAACTCTCTCTTTCAATCACAACTATCCCATATTTGCTGCTGGTCCTCTCTTGAGTTAAGCCCCAACAAGAATTTTATTCCTTTTGGGTTCTAGATTTTTTTCTTAAACATGTGTTTGATGGTGGAGAAGATTGTGGTAGCAGTGTATTGCGATCTAATTAAACTGGTTCCATCCATATCCATAGTCTACATGCATACATACATATTAATGAGACATCCATGCTATTTAAATTCAATCCCTCATGTGCATCAATTAGGCATCCCAATCCCATTCTGAGTCAACTTATGTTCTCGGATTCTCTCTAATTTGCACGTTGCACTTGAAGATCCGGCTAAATACCTACTTTTGCTTGTACATCCATCAACCATGGATGTTTGAGCAAGATTGTTCGATGGCCCTATGGTGATTAATTTAGAAAGTATGGGCGGTCAAAATAAAAAAATTATATTCTACACCAAATGTACTATATTTATCCCGGACTGCTTCTATGCTGCACAGATAACATGATGCATGTGGTGTAGGATATGATTTTTTATTGAAGTGGGCCCTAGAGTTGATTTACAAAGTGGATACAATTCCAACTCCACAACCCATTACACTTAGGGTGTTAGTTCATGACTGAAATTGAAATCAGAATTGAAATGGATTGAAATGAAAATCAGAATTACTATATTCTTCAATATATTTAGTTTGTGACTGAAATCGAAATTGGAATCGAATAGGCTTTAAATTTTAGGACAGAGTAGAGATTGGAGCATTCCTATTTCTTCTTATTTCTTCCTTAAATTAGAATGAAAATAAGACTCCCTCAACCAAACAATGGAATGCAAGCTATTCATTCTCATTCCCATTGCAGATCGAATGACCTCCAACAAAATATGCCCTTAGGCTACATTTAGTTCGCGATTAGAATCGAAATTAAAATCGAAATGGATTAGAATGAAAATCGGAATAGTCATATCCCTCAATATATTTTGTTCATGATTAGAGTCATAAATCAAAAAATTTGAATCCCAGAAGAGAATAAGAATTGGGGCATTCTTATTTTTCAGAAATTAAAATAAAAATGAGACTCTCTCCGGTTAAATAGCTAGAATGAAAATCATTTACTCACATTTTTATTTCAAAGTCTAACTTTCTGCAACCAAGTATGCTCTTAATTTCTTGGGGTGACCAAGTCTAATAGCTTGTAGGCTGTGCATCCTTGGATCGATGCCTAACTTTTTTTTTTTCCTTTTTGATGAAAGGGTCCATGGCTCATTTTTTTTGCTTTTGATAGAGGGGTCGATGGCGAACCTAGCTATATCGCCACCATTTCTGCCATATCGAACCTAGTTAATCGAACCCCCACCATTTCTGCCATATCGCCTCCTCCCATGGCCGCTGCGACTTGGACCTCAACCCCTGCCCGCCATTCTTCTCTGCCACCTCCTCCTCATCCCAGAAGATCTCCCACGGCCTTTTTTACCTATTCTCTTCCCCGGCCACCCACCATGCCACTGCCTCAAGGACCCCGCCTCCGACTTCTTCGTCCGCAACGCCTACCACGACCTCGCTGCCCTCTACGTCTATCCCTCGACCGCCGCTAGCCCTGAGGACACCTTTGCCGCTGCCGATGGCGGTGGGTCATCCTCTCCGATTGGATAGGGCTTAGGATTTTATTTTATTTTATTTTTTTAAGAGATGGAAGAAAGATGGTGTGGGTGGGTTGGTCCAATCGGGTTTGGATCGGGCTCGGGCCTGAGTCTTTCAAAAAATTTTGGGCCTAAACCTGGCCCGATGCCCGAAAAATAATATCGAGCTAGGCTCGAGCAAGGGTATGACCCGACCTGGCCCACTTCTAGCCCTAGGTAATCTGGTTCTTTATTTGAATCCCAAACGCGACCATATCTCCTGCAGACCATCTTCATGTGCCCACATGTCTTCATCTAATCCATTAGAAGTTCTAATTCTACACTAGAGCTAATATCTTTCAGGATTTTTTTTTTAATTTTCATTTTGTGATAATCTACCATGATGCTCTCGTGTTGAACCCAGGACTACTCTAATATCCTAGTGGTTAGCAATTGGTCGATTTTGAAAACCTGAAGTAATCTTGACACATTCTTAAGGCATTGTTGAAGCAAGAAGTTATTGTAGAGTAACCACCTCCCACCACAAACTTGAATCCTAAATTTGGTTGGGATCATGAGAGGGAGGAAGAATAAGGCGGAAAGGATGGATGGCCTCCATTCATTTTCTGATTCAAAAAATGTTAGGAAAGAGGGATTACGCATCCATCTCGGCTCACTAGCTGCATCCTTTTAAATTGGAAGATGCAATGAAAAATAGATGGAGCATAAACGTGAGAAATGATTTTCTATATTAACAAAATTACCACTCATTAAGTTTGACAAAATTATGTCTAGTATTTTTTTATCTCTTTTTTATTAAATAATAGCTTGTAAAAATATTGTATAAATATCATCCATCCTTTTTTTTATTCTTTCTATATCAAATAAAGAAGAAAATTATTTTCATCCATCTATTCATGTTTCACCAAATATATGAGTTCCATCTACATTTTCCTTATCCATCCTTCCTCTCGTATCCATCCCTTCTCCAAACCATTCTCCATATGAAACAAATAAGGAAGGATTTGATAAGCTTTGCCCTCGTCAACTTTGGCAACCTATTAGTGCAAACCTGTTTGAATTAGGCGACAAAAATTTTTTCCTACATTTGCTACCCAGATGAAGATTAATATTTTGATTAACTACAAGGTGCCGGATTTCTGTGGCTCAGAGGTCGTGTTTACTTGTTCAGATCCTTGAAGCACCTTGTAAACAAAGTGTAATAACCCATCCCAAAAAAAAAAATCTGAAAGAAGACTCCTAATAGGAGTCTTCTTCTTCCTCCCCTTGCTCGATTAGGAGAGGGTCTCCTAAGGCAAATAAGAACCCTAAGAAGAGCCCTATAAAATCCTTCCTTCTTCTTCCATAGTCGGTCACGACGAGCACCAATTTCTCCATCTTCTTTCTCTCGGATTTTCTCGTTGAAGCTGCTAACGCCCTCTTTGTATTTGCCTCAAATCTTCGTCGGAGACCTCACCGGAGACAGAGATAAGCCCCGGCCCTCCTTCCTCTCTTCCTTCTCCTTCTTCCCATGGCATCACGTACCCCCACCGGCTATTGGGTTCGTCGAAAATCCCCATAAAAAAATAAAAACTCTGTTTTTCTCAGCTTTGAACGAGCCTTCTCCCTCTTTTTTTCGACCACCAGCACCGTCGCCCATGGTGCCGCACCCATGGGTCATGACCCCTACCTCCTTAGTTTTCTACCCTGGAGGTTTGGCCTTCGATGATCGACTGGTAATCGAAAAAATCAAAGAAAAGAGGGGCGATCTCCTATTTTTTTTTATTTTTTCTAATTTCTCACCGGTCGAATCTCGCCATTGGCCCTCTCTGGCTCCACCACCATCAGTTGCCACTGTTGGACCTTTGATCGCACCGCTGCACCTTGTCGAAGCACAAGCCACCAAGCCCCTTCCTCCCCTCGTGTCCCTCCTCTGTTCGGCCAGTAAAAGAAAAAAGAAAAGAAAAGAAAGAAGAAGAAGAAGAAAAGAAAAGAAAAAAAAAAGGGAGAGAATTTTCTCTCTCTCTCTCTCTTTCTCTCTCTAGGGTCTTTCTATTCTCTTTCTTTTTCTCTCTAACTGTATCACAGACCCTAGAACAAACTTGAGATGAAAATAAGATAATCTGAAATCACTTCGAAATTCATGCAGTAGGTTGCATCCCAGTCCGATCTTTATTCAAAATTTATAGCATCTGATCATAGTTAATCCATATTGAGTTATCTTGATATAACCTCTGATGATCTCAATTATGATTACTTCATCTGAAGGATGCAAAGATTTTCCCTCTACTCTCTCTCTACTTTATCTCTCTAAAATTTTATCTCCTTTTATAATTTTTTTCTCTGTAGATATCTTATGAATCAGTGGAGGGTCTAGATACTTAGACAAATCTAGATATTGGTTGATCCTAGGAGATATTCTAAACTCATGACTTTAGAATATTTTCATAATTTTTCTATCCTTAATTATATATGACTTTTATGTTTAACCCTGATCATGCAGAGATGTAGTTGTTGTACAAGAAGATATTGAGTAAAATATCTTGATTTCGGATTCGTAGATTAAGGAGCTCATCAATTTCTGTATTTAGATCAGTCATCGATAAAAATAAGAATCCCTATACATGATCACCATTATATATATCATTTTTATTATTAGATTTGTATCTTTGATTTTATATCGTTGGATTCATGTTGATAGATTATCATGTTGAGATACTATTATTTCTTGTATGATTTTTCAATATACATATATTGTGTTAATATGTATGTATGCCAGTGATTGATGATATGATTATATGGATATGCCATATCTAATTTGATCGCACTGTAAATTAGAATCGATTCGGTGAAATCAACATGTAATAATTAAATAAAAAAGATATGGTTTGGACTAGCCTCGTTATGTGGAACAGTCCGTCAGAAGCTTATGCCTGGGATAGTCTGTCAGGAGCTTATGCCTGGGATAGCTTTCACGAGCTTATATGTGGATCAGTCAACCAGGAGCTCATGCTTGGGATAGTCCACCAGGAGCTTATGTCTGGGACAGCCCTCACGGACTTTCATATGTGAGACAGCCAGCCAAGAGCTCATGCCTGGGATAGTCTTGATGGGCTTATGAGTGAAAATTTGATTGAATGAAGACTGAGGTATAGTTTTCATTAGTCCAGAGTCAAAAAGAAAAAGATTAAAGATCATGTGATTATGAAAAGAGAAATAGAAGACAAAACATGAAACTAATGCTGAATAAAAGTATTTCGTCCGTTAACATATGATGATGCATCTTTTTTGATAAGACAGATAATTTATGGATGTTTGCAGTATTCTGCATATTGAACATAAGATTGTATGTTTTATTACTTATTCTTATTTTCAAATTATCTTATTATATTGGTGTGATATATAGAATTCTTACTGAACTGTAAAGCTCACACCATTTTATTTTTTTCTTCTTAGAATTGCAGGATACTCATAATTTGCTATGGTATAAATTTGCGAGTAAGCGGATGCATAGATAGAGTATCATTGATATCTGATCAGAGGATTGAAAGAATTTAAATTGTAATTATGCAAGTTTCACTAATTATTATTGAAATTAGACATTGTGGATATTGAGATTGTAATAAATTATTTTAGGTCTTGCATATTCTTTAGGGCTTGCCCTAAAGAGTGTGTGGTCTCACGTATCTGATCTGGGTGTTGGGTTCGGAGCGTGACACAAAGCTAGACGACTAGAATGTGATGCCTGCATTAATACATCAATGTTAAAGTTATACAGTCACTTCAACTCCATCAAATTATATCTATATATGAATCTTACGTAATGGATGATGCCTTCTTGTAGACAGAGATAGGAGGAAGCAGGCCCTGGCCCCGGGCCCCGCGCCCCCCCCCCAATATTAAAAAAAAATCAATATTATATGTAGGGATATAGGACTAGACTCATTTTAGTGGCCCCTCCAAACTTAAATGTGTTGTGGAATATTGCCGGAGATGTGGGATTTGATTAATATGATTATAAAAATATAATATAAATATTATTAAACTAATAAAAAAAAGTAAGAAAGGTATTATTGTCAAAAATTACTAGAGCCTAAAGGTGCTATTTTCAAAAACAATCAAAGACTACAAACTTCTCGGGTAAGTCTCCATTCTTATTAAAAGATATCAACTTTGGTAATTCATAATTGGTCCCACAATTGCAAGTTAAGGGCCAACAAAATAGCTTGTCAGAAGAAGAAAAAAATATTCACAAGCAAGATAAGTTGCTAGTTGTCCCTTCATTTTCTTTTTTACAATCCCCAAGGAGAGAACCTCAAAGGCCACAAGAAATTATAGTCTCGGATCCTCCATCCAGCCCTCACCTTCAAACTTCAATAGTTCAACCCCCACTAGGATCATGGTCCATGATAATATGTAGAAGGTCATTATACTGTTCAAAGCATGGTTTTTTAACATTACAGATACAAAGGTACCACTTTCTTCTTTAATTTTTTTTAAAATATATATTTTATATTTCTGGTAAGATTCTAATATATTTTTCTCATCTTTTTTTTTCCTTGTAGTCTCAATTAAACTTGTGCCTTTTACTTTGATCTTCTTTTTTCAATCATTAATTAATTTCTTTTCAACTTTCAAGATCTATAACTGAAGGTACTAAGCTTTTTCCTCTTTTTTTTAATAAATTATGAATTAATTTTTAGTTACTTTTTCTTAGCTTAATTTAATAGTTATCATCATATTATGTGTTATTGTAATTAAATCATCAATTTGGTTTATGTGTTATTGTTTGTTGTTACCATCCTAAATTATAATGGTGAGTGGCTGCTGGTTGCTGTAGAGCTCATTTTTTTTGATTAATCCACTACCGGTCTAACCTAGTCCCACTCGTGGGCTTATCCCAGACTTTGCATCTATATTCCTTAACGAACCAGCCCCCGTTTCCCAAGAAGACGGTGCGGAACTAGGATTCTAATGTTGAGAGGGCCAGACGACACTTAAAAATATTACATATAATATTTTTCAAACTAAATAATCAAAATATATTAAAATTTTCTAACAAAGATTAATAAGAATAATTAAAAAATGATAATAAGAAATTATCAATATCATCTATTATTTCAATTGAACACATCGATTTTTCATATCATAGAAGTCATCTATGATACTATCTATAGTAATTGTTTCGGCAATTTTTTTTTCTATGTGAACAACCAATGAGTCTGTAAGAAAATCAACTTTCATTTTGTTTCTAAGTCTTATTTTCACTAGATTCATGGTCGAAAAAACTCGTTCAGTAGTTACTGTTGAAACTGGAAGGGTTAAAACAAGTATAACTGATCTATCAATCAAATGATAGATTTTTGATTTTTTCATCTCCATTAATTTTTGACATAAGTCAGCAACTGTAGACAAATTCTACATATATAGATGACAACCAAATTGATCTTGACCATAGTTTGACCTAAAATTGATAGACAACCAATCAAGCACTTTGATAAAATTTTAGTGATAAAATTTTAGAGCCGTCAAAATGGGCCGTGGCCCATGAACCAGCCCATTTAGGCTCTTAAAATAGTAGGACCAGACTAGTATTTTGACAGCCCATTTAATAAAAGGACTTTTTAACAGAGCCCATTTATGATCTGACTCGTGGAGTGTTGGCTCGTCTAGCCTGCGGGCCAGCCCATTTATTTTAAAAAAAGGGAGACACAATTACATAAATTATTAAATGTTAAAAAGAAAGTTTAATATTAAAGTCAGGCATGTGACTGACTTTTTATTGAGCCCCCTATCTTTTTTTCTTAATATTTTAATTAAAAATTATCTAAAATATTATAAATTGAGAATAGGGACTGAATTTTAATGGTTAGACTCAATGTTATTTGAATAATATTTGTTACTTGTTGGTTTCTTTGATTTTGTGAAGTTTAATTAGTTTGTGATGTTTTTTCCTCTTGTAGAGAATGGAGATTATGATATTACAAACTTTTTGAAGTTATTTTATTTTTTCTTTTGGTGTTTTAAAATTTGACGTAGGGATTAGTTTTATTTATTTATTTGATGAAGTATTATGTTTGAGAGTTTTTTATTTTTTTATAATTTTTTTAATTTTTATAATTTTTTGATGAGTTATAAGAGCCGGCTCGTTTAGACCCTTGATTACTTATAAGGGTTAGAGCTGGATTGCCTATTTGATGGCCCATTCATCAAAAGGACTTTTTTAGCCCGACCCTAATGGGCGAGCCTGTGAAGGGCCGGTTCTCCACAAGCCGGATTGATCCATTTTGACGGCTCTACTCATCAAAAAATAGAGAAATTACACGCTTCTGGCTTTAGTTTTGGTTAGAAGTTACACAAGATGAATTGTATTTGAGTGTACAAGAATGCCTCCTCATTGATAATGGTAATTAAATCCTCTTTTTTCATTAATTCTCCGTCCCCCCATAATATGAGATCCATACATCTATACTTGCATAATTCAGATTGGATTTCCCTTACTACCACATCCATTCTTGAACAATTTTAGTTAGATTCTTTTTTTTAATTCGAATAGGACTAGATCTCTAAAAAAAATAACTATTATAAAAAAAAATAAAAAAAACATACTAAAATCCTACAACAACTACATCTTGACTTCTATATCAATTTTGCATTCTATTGCTCTCTCTTAATTCTTCACAAATTGAAAGATAATATCCAGTTAAAATCTTTTTTGAAAAGAAAAATTTCGACTTAACTAGCCCCATTCGATATCTCAATAATAAAATTTTGACTTAATTCAACCTCCTGAATACTTATAATGGTCAAAATAATTCACATTGAATCTTGTAATCCTCCTAAATATCCATAGTAATTAAAATAATTTATATTATAAATATTTAATAATTTTTTTTAAATATTTATAATAATTAAAATAATCTGCGTCAAGTTTGATGATTCATCTGGATCATTCGGCGTAAAAGTGCAGAGTCAATTTTTTTTTTGCAATATCGATTGTTGCACCGCACCAGAACAAGTCTCTAAGCACTCCAAATCCCATCATTCGTAAACTTACCTAACTCTCAAAGCAACCATTGAACTCGTGTAGCAGAGTGAGTTTCATCCGTTGGCACAAACATCGAAGCTCCAAAATCCGATGCCTTTGCATTGTAGTTGTCATCTAAAAGTATGTTAGAAGACTTTGACATCCCCATGAAGGATTGGAGGGGAAGCGAATGAATACGGATAAACAAGGGCTTCCGTTGACTGTAAAGCAACCTCCAAACGAGTAAATGTGGGATGTCCTATTCCTGTCACGGATTAATTGGAATAAGGTTCCATTGGAGACAAATTCATAGACCAAAATCGGGACTTCCACCTCCAGACAACATCCCAAGAGCTTCACCATATTCTTATGATTGATATGAGAAAGAACAGCCATCTCCTTCCCAGATTCCTTCTTTTGGTAATCCTCAATTATTTTTGATTTTATTAAGGCAACTGCATGATTGTTATTCCTTATTCCCCCGTAGACAATTCCATGGCCTCCACCTCTAAGAATCCTGCTTTAGCTCTTCTTTCGAAAATACCTTGCATGCAATCATGAAAGAGGTCAAGAGTTGGGGCTCCCATTTCCACGTCTAAGAGTCCTGCTTTGAGCTCTTCTTTCGTAAATACCTTACATGCAATCATGAAAGAGGTCAGGAATGGGGCTTGGTGCTGGGCTTTGCAATGCTACATTATCCAAAAGTGAAAGGTGGCATGATAACCATCGCAGTGATAGCCTAGTTGGAACGGACCATGGCATCCATCCCTCGCATCACAGATTCGAGCCTATGGGATATAGTCGGATGCGGCATCTGGTCCTCTGTGTGCTGTGGTAGGACGGAGGGTGATGTACTCATCCGACTCAGGGTCGGCTTCGGTTGCACTCGGGCATAGTCGGGGCAGGGGGTAATACGTGCTTATTGCTCCCATGGTCACGTCCAGAGGACTCTTTTTTATTGAATTATTACCTGCACTTTAGAAAGCATGGGAGATCAAGATGATGTCATATATCATATGGGAAATATATATGCCAGGAGGATGGATCAACAGCTCAGAGCGTTAAGAGCTACACTTTAATCCTTGGATATTCCAACTAAACATGAGACTTGAAAAGATCTAGTTATAGAATATCTTTCAAGATTACTTGCACAAGCTGAGAGCATTATCTTGTACATAACCATCAAAGGGCTCATGATCTTACCATGAGAGATGCAATACAGAGAATTGTATTGGTCATTACCATGTTTTATGATCAATTTTATCGTGTCATTGGATGTGATGCTGATGATGGATGTTGCATTTCCTATGAAGTGATCGATAAAGGTGAAATTTACTAAGTTCCATTAGCTAATTGCAAACCAATCCTGTAATTGCCAAACAAATGTTCAAAAAGTTTAATCCTATTCCTATGGAAGAAGGATCAAGGACCAAATGTAGAGAAAGAGATGACAACAGAAAATACTTCCACGGCATTAGTGTCGATCTGCTGTAAAAGAAATAGCAGAGTTGCAAACCCCCTGAATTATTTCCCACCTCTTAGCTTCAGAAAAATCAGAAAATCATGCATGTAGCAATCATTGCCGGGCAATCATAGGCTCAAATAACATAAAGTTGTCTTTATCTACCATTGCAAGAGAAAAGATCAGAAGTTGAGAAGGAAAAGGATGGAGCTTGACCTTAAATGATCCAAACGCAAGACCCTTCTTCTGATTTTGTAACTGCGACATCACGATTTTATCATATGCCCTCTCTAGCTGGAAAAACACAATTTTCAATTAAGTTTTCAAAGTAAATGTCCCATATATGTAAACTTATTCACTTCCATGGAGAAAAGGGTTACAGATGTAAAGAAAATTCAAAAAAACAACAGATGGAAATCGGTGTCCTTAAAACCAACTGTGACTACAATGCAAGTTAAGGAATCCCTTCTTTACCTAATTTTGCCACATATGCTTCATCTCCCCTCCACTCTGCATCCTTACGCCTTCTTCTGTATCCTGCCCTCATCATATCAAATCCTTTGATTGGACTCACACCAAGAACCTAGTAACCAAAACAATGATACTATAGATAATTAAAACAATCTTCCAGTAATATCAGATGCTGATATGATGAAACTCAAAGTACATATTTATTACCTCGGGTTTTCGTTGCTATTTGCATGTGGGCTCCCTGCAACAGACGTAGCTGTGCAGGCCATCAGATAGTACCTGATGGGTACCCTAGAGAACCTATCAGAACAAAAACTAAAAAAAAGCAATCCAATAAAACCACAACCCAAACACCAAAACAGCAAAACATAGCATTGAAAATCAGGGCCGATCCTGACATTTTTTAGACCTAAGGTTAAATAAAAAAATAGAACCTTCTCTATTAAAAATTAATATATTTTAAATATTAATTATCATTAAAAAATTAATCTACGTACAATAATTTTCTATAGATATATTCGTTAAGCAGTGTATAAAATCCATCATTAACCTATTTAATTATTTTTCTTGTTATAATATTATAGAAAGCCATCCTTGCACCTTATTGGAACATCAATACAAGGTCTAGGCTTATTTTTCTTGTTATAATATTGTAGAAAGCCATCCTTGTACCTTATTGGAACATCAATACAAGGTCTAGGCCTGGGGCCTGGGGTCTAGGGCGGTAGCCCAGTTTGACCTGCCTCAGGGCCGGCCCTGTTGGAAACCAGAAGGGAGGGTGAAATTGAGAATACTAAAAAAGAGTGTGTTAAATCAAATTCCGCTTCCAATGTATTCAAAACCTCACACACTTCTAGCAATAATGTGAGAGCAGGAAGGGATGAAACTCATCCAACAGATAATTGAAGAGCTCAGACAAATTCCACACATCTTTTTTTATACCAAAATTAGAAGGTTCATTTGGATTACAGAGAAATAAAAAACCAAACATTCAAAAAATACAATTGAACGTGTCAATAAAAATCAAGAAGAAGACCTTTGGATTAGCTAAACAGAAAACCAAACATATATATATATATCACACTTCTAGCAATAATGTGAGAGCAGGAAGGGATGAAACTCATCCAACAGATAATTGAAGAGCTCAGACAAATTCCACACATCTTTTTTTATACCAAAATTAGAAGGTTCATTTGGATTACAGAGAAATAAAAAACCAAACATTCAAAAAATACAATTGAACGTGTCAATAAAAATCAAGAAGAAGACCTTTGGATTAGCTAAACAGAAAACCAAACATATATATATATATATATATATATATATATATATATATATATATATATATATATATATATATATATATATATATAGGCAAAGTGCCTTCAAAGTTATATCATTAATCACGACGATCTAAATTTTATTCAAGAACTTAGGTTGCATTTGGTAGCTGGCAATCTATCCAGATTGCTGGTAATTTAATGTGGTTATCTGGATTACCGTATTTAATATATTTTTTGGGTTAGTAATTCAGATTATTTTGACAATCCAGATTACCTCCCATGAGGTAATCTGGATTACTAAGGAGAGAGATAGCTATTTGTTGGGTATAAAATAACCCCAACCGAAGTTCGTAAGAGGCCAACCCTCCCAGGACTCTTCCGGCTTCTGATCTTGTGCGGCGTCTTTCCGAACTCCTCCGACCGTCCGAGCTTCAACAGTACCCTCCGGACTTCTCCAATAATGAGCTCCTTCAGTCGTCTATCGGACTGCTTCAAATACTCTCTGGGCTTCACTATCAGCCGATTTTCTACGGTGATCGACTACTCTCTGAATCTCTTCCGGACTTCCTCCTGTCATGATCAACTTTACTCCGAGCTTCTTTCGGACTTCGTCAATATCCGAGCTTCTCCAGCAGCAGAATTTCTACAGTAACCAGACTCCATCCGAGTTTCTACAGCGGTTGACCGCCTTCCAAATTTCACCCGAGTTTCTACAGTAAGCGAATTTCGTCCGAACTTCTATGATAAGCGGTCTTCATCCGGGCTTCCACGGCAACCGATCTCCATCTGAGCTTCTACGATAAGTGGTCTCCATCCGGACTTCCACAGCAATCGGTCTCCATCCGAACTTCTACAGTAAGCGGCCTCCTTTCGAACTCCTACAAGAACCGGACTCCGTCCGAACTTCAATAACAGAATTAGATTCCAGACGAACTTCTACAATGGACGGGCTCCATCTCAGTTACAATTGAGTAGTACTGGATGCCAAGGAAGAAGTTTGAATCTTTTAGGGTCTCCACTATTATGACCTCCCTGTGATCGGCCCATGTGGTGGTGGTCATGGACCACAAGATAGGAAAGAAGCCATTGCATGGTCCTTGTTGGGATATACCGACTGATCCCGTGTTAGAATTTGATACCTTGAGATTCAATCCACATTGAGCCCACGACGAGGTTCGCGGCAAAAAATGGAGTCCAAAGAGATCAAGATCACCTGAAACGGAGCTCGGATGGAGGAGATACGAGCTTATGAAGTCGGCACGAGACCCGAGGCGGCGGAGGACCGCCGACGTACGGTGGTGAGCGGCAGTGGCGCGGCTGCAGGCGGCGGCGCGCGGGAGGCGCGACCCAGGCCCGCGGCCCAGGCGGGCGCGCGGCCTAGGCGCGCGCGGGCCTGCGAGCGGGAGCGGGCCGGCCCAGGCCCAGGCAGCCTGCTGGCCCTTTGCCCCGATCCACCGTGGACCGGGCGGTCCACGGGTGGGCCTGTGGACCGCGCGGGTGTTTCCCACGCATTTCGTGCGGTCCACGGTACTATTCTATGGATCGATCACGATCGGAGGGCGTGGGTTGATCTGTTTTTTGATCCGACGGTTCAAAACCTGATTTGGGTTGATTAAGGACTCTTAAACCTAATCTAATTAGGTTTTAACCTTTAAAAAGGTCTGTGGACGAACAGTAAGGTGTGTGGTTCGGGTTTTCTCGCCGTACGAACCCGAGAGGAGAGAGAGAGGTGAAAGCGCTGAGAGAGAAGGAGCCGGAGGCTTCTGGATAGCAGTCGCCAGGCTCTTCAGGGGTTCAGGGGGTCTTCCAAGAGAGAGAGAGCTTTTGTGAGGAAAACTTCAGGTGAGAGAGAATTGGGTGTACAAGGGTTGAGAGTGAGGTCTCCTCTTGTAAAATTTCTTTTTCATAGTGAAGTTTGCATGCCCCATGGAGGCGAGCCCTTTTGTGGCTGATCCACGTATTTTGATTATTTTTTCTTTTATTTTGTTTCTTCTTTCTTCCTGCTGCATCGCGTGGTACTGAAAGGATCTTGGGAGGTGGTGTCCTGGCCAGACATCCACCCAACAAGTGGTATCAGAGCAAGGCGGTACAAGGATGCAGATTGCAGTGGTGGTGAGCAAGACTGAAGATGGAGAAGACAGGAACAATCAAGATGGAGATCAACAAGTTCGACGGTAAGAGCAATTTCTCCTTGTGGCACGCAAGGGTGAAGGACATGCTCATCCAATAGGGGTTGATCGATGCTCTCTTGTGCGATGAGAAGCCGACCACCATGGAGGTGCGGGATTGAAAACGGCTACAGATGCAGACGGTGAGTACCATCCACATGTACCTGACAGATGAGATGGTGATTCATGTGCTGAGCGAGACTTCCCCGACGGTGCTGTGGTCGAAGCTCGAGGAGTTGTACATGACGAAGTCTCTCACCAACACTCTTTTCCTCTGGAGACAGTTCTACCAACTGCGGATGATTGAGGGACAGAACATGCAGGAGCATCTGAGCCACTTCCAGAAGATTCTCACCGACCTCCTCAGTGTTGGCGAGAATATTGAGGAGAAGACCAGGGTGCTGGTTTTGCTGGCGTCGCTTCTCCCTTCATACGAGTCCTTGGTGACTGCTCTTCTAGTGGGGAAGAGCACTATCAAGATAGACGAGGTCACCGCGGCGATACTCCAGAACGAGGTTCTCAGAAGGGAGAACCCAGCTTCGAGCTCAGGTGGCGGTAGCTCAGCTTTGGTGGCTTCTGGAGGTGCAGGAGGCAGTAGACGGAGCGACAGGAGATCGCAACGAGGGCGATCCAAGTCCAGGAGGGACTTGAGCAAAACCAGGTGTTACCGATGTGAGGAGTTGGGGCATCTAGCCAGAGATTGCCCTCAACTGAAAAATCGGACGGTGGCTGCTGTAGCGACGGTCGGCAGCAATTCAGATGGAGATGTCCTGGAGATATCTGACGAGGTATCTACTTCTTTCCAGCAGTGGATATTAGATTCTGCATGCCCCTATCTTGTATGTTGCAGAGAGAAGCAGCTTGACTCTCTGAAGAACAGTGAGGGTACTGTATATCTGCCGGATGGATCGAGCTGTGCGATTAGAGGCATTGGGACGGTCAACTGGAGGACACATGACGGTGCAGTGAGGAGATTGGGGGAGGTCCGATACATATCTGATTTCAGGCAGAATCTTATCTCACTTAGCAGACTGAATTCAAAAGGCTACAGGACGGTAGCTGGTGGAGGAATCCTGAGAGTGTTACGCGGTAATAGGATTGTGCTGGAGGGGAAGAAGGGGAGCAGAGGATATTATTACCTGGTAGGGAGCCTAGTGCGAGGTGGAGCATCGGGAGCCAGGTGGAGTCCAGAGCGAGGTGGAGCTCCAAGAGGTGGATCGGGCACGAGACAGGAGACTCAGGAGGACGAGAGGCGACGTCGCACGGTAAGATTCCTATTACCGCAGGACGATGCCCCGAGCAGGTCTCAGGTCAGGAGGAGCACAGCATACGACGGAGATGGGATCGAGCAGTCTGGCTCGACTCCCATGTTTGTCCATCCATGATCAGCAGGCGATTGCCCCAGGGCATGGGGGCGAGGAGATCCAAAAGCTCTCGGAGTTTGGAGGAGGCCGAATATCGAGTCGAGGTGGAGATTGTTAGGATTTGATACCTCGAGATTCAGCCCACATTAAGCCCACGATGAGGTTCGCGGCAAAAAATGGAGTCCAACGAGACCAAGATCACCTGAAACGAAGCTCGAATGGAGGAGATACAAGCTTATGAAGTCGGCACAAGACCCGAGGCGGTGGAGGACCGCCGGCAGACGGTGGCTGGTGGCAGCGGCGCGCAGGATGTATGACCCAGGCCCGCGGCCTAGGCGGGCAGGCGGTCCAGGCGGGCGTGCGGCCCAACTTGGCGTGCGGCCCAGGTGGGCGCGCTGCCCAAGCGCGCGCGGGCCCGCGCGCGGGAGCGGGCCGGCCCAGGCCCAGGCGGCCTGCTGGCCCTTTGCCCCGGTCCACCGTGGACCGAACGGTCCACAAGTAGGCCTGTGGACCGTGCGGGTGTTTCCCACGTATTTCGCACGGTCCACGATACTATTCCGTGGACCGGTCGCGATCGGAGGGTGTGGGTTGATCTGTTTTTTGATCCGACGGTTCAGAACCTGATTTGGGTTGATTAAGGACTCTTAAACCTAATCTAATTAGGTTTTAACCCTTTAAAAGGGTCTGTGGATGAACAGTAAGGTGTGTGGTTCGAGTTTTCTCGCCGTACGAACTCGAGAGGAGAGAGAGAGGTGAAAGCACTGAGAGTGAAGGAGCAGGAGGCTTCTGGACAGTGGTCGCCAGGCTCTTCAGGGATTCAAGGGGTCTTCCAAGAGAGAGAGAGCTTTTGTGAGGGAAACTTCAGGTGAGTGAGAATTGTGTGTACAAGAGTTGAGGGTGAGGTCTCCTCTTATAAAATTTTTTTTTATAGTGAAGTTTGCATGCCCCGTGGAGGCGAGCCCTTTTGTGGCTGATTCACGTATTTTGATTATTTTTTCTTTTGTTTTGTTTCTTCTTTCTTCCTGCTGCATCGTGTGGTACTGAAAGGATCTTGGGAGGTAGTGTCCTGGCCAGACATCCACCCAACACTCCGTACGCTGACTTATCCTCGGATCGGTCTGACTGACGCCCGACTCTACCCACTGGACAGACAGACGACTCCAACAATGACTGCTGACAATATCCGACCGAAGGTATACCAGCCAAATAGACCAATACTGTTTTCAACCAGCCGAACGGCCGAACCCATATTACGGACTCACTATCGGGGGTGGCTGCCGACGTTTGACTTCCACAAGGCACCAGATCAGCTGACGGTGTTTTCGAGTCATCACTCAACATCCCGGCAATCGAATACCGACATATAGTTGGCCAGTCCGTCCAAACACCGTACAACCGCTATGGGCTGTTGTCTTGTCAAGGACATGCTGTGCGGTCGCCCTGGGGCATTGTCCTGCCAAGGACATGGGTTAATTTTGATGACCTAACAACCCACGCCGATTTGACAGTCTCCGGTGACCCACACCGATTTGACAGCCCCCGATGATTTGACAACTCTCCAGTTGTCTGCACCATTAATGGCAGGACCATACCGCATTCTACTATAAAACGGGGTAAGGCAATAGCTTTTTCAGATTTTTTCAAGTTTTCTCAAGCTTTCTCAAGTTCTGGAAAAGCTCTTAAGCTCTAAGCATTATCTCTAAACTCTGCTAAAATCTCATTCGAGTGCTCCATTTCTGTTGAAGCAGAGTACTGACTTGAGCATCGGAGGGTCTTGCCGGAGCACCCCCAACTCCGATTTTGACTTTCCTTGCAGGTCCCGACAGTGGTCGTGATCCCCTCGACTCTAGCTTCTCCGGCATCGGTGGAATTTTGCACCAACACTATCCAAATTATCACTACTTTGGTAATCTTGTAATAAAATTTCTGGATGTAGTTATCCTCATAAAAAAATAATCAAACAAAATCCAAACCCCGACGGCCGCCCCTCCTTTGCTCTCTTGCACTCCTCGCACACCGCCACCGCTCTGGTGCTGCCGCCCTCCTTGTAGCGACGTCCCATGCGTGGAAGGAGAAGGAGGCGGCGGGGAAGGAGGAGGCGGCGGTGGCGGTAGCCTATAGCTCCATCATCTCACCCACGAGGTCGCAGCGAACTCCGGCACGGATGCAGGGGACCGATGGGATGGGTGAGGATGGTGATGGAGGCGGCCACGGGGGTCACAGGGTACGGGTTTGCTGGAAGGCTGGAGCACGGATGGGTGAGGGCGGTGAGGATGGCAATGGAGGCGATCATGGAGGATGTGGGGTGCGGGTTCGTTGGATGGTCGGAGGGCAGTGTCGGAGGTGCAATGGGCATGGTGCCACTGGGGGTAGGATGCACGGAGTAGCCAGGGGTGGGGGGAGGGAGGGTCGGGGTGTGGCGTGCGGGAGAAGGAGAAGAAAGGAGAAAAAATAAAATAATAATAATAATAAATATTAAAAAAATAAATAAATAGTTTAATTATTTTTAAATTATAATATATAAAAAATAATTTTTTTAATATATGTTACATAGGTTGATCTGACTAAGAATTTGGATTACTGGTTCTACTAAATATATATTAAAATATTAAACTAATAATTTGATTTAAAGATATTTTAAAAATTTAATGTTACATTATTAGTAATTTGATTGTTATACTAAATATGTCAATTAAGATTTTTAATAATTTTGTTATAATATTATCTGTGTGTCAAACACAGTAATCAATATTACTGATAATCTATATTACTGGTAATCTATATTACTGATAATCTAGATTGCTTGGCGATGTACCAAATGCCACCCCAAGATGAATTCAAACTATTAAGGAGAGAGCTATACGGGATAAAACAATAATCTCTTTGTAAAGCCTAAGCTATAAGTCTGCTGTTTCGTTTTCCTTATGATAAATATGAGTCATCTTAGACACTATTAACTATTACTTTGCATATACTATGCATGAATATTGAAAATATAAAATAAAATATGGACATAAAAAGGAGAGAGATAATTCGAGAGAGATCCAATTTATTATGATTTTTCTAGCAATATATTTTTTTTTTATTTTTCGATACATGAAGGTAAAAAATGGGAAACATTATAGTCTTAGAAACCCCATAGAACCCACATCAACATTTAAGATGAATTCAAACTATGAGGGGAGGGTTGTACCAGATGAAAAGCAGCAACTCCCTGTAAAGCCTAAGCTGCAAGTCAATCTACTGCTTAGTTTCTCTCACGATAAATGTGAGTCACATTAAGGATACATTTGTTAGTCATTAAAAAAAATATATATATTTTTTTAATTTTTAAAAAATAAAAATTAAAAAGTAATGTTGGATAATATCATGAAAAATAAAAATTAAAAATAAAAAAAATTAAAATAATTGATTTACGTGGAAAGCAAACATTTTTTGCTTCTTAAAATTTACTTTTCTTCTTTCTGACTAACCCGACTCGCCCCGACCCCTCTCCCACCCCATCCCCTTCCCTTCAGCTCTATGCCTTCCTGGCCGGCGAGCACCGCCGATCGACGGGGCTTCGACCTCTGCCGCCCAAGTGTGCCTCTTCAATAGCTTCTACTTGGGGGCGTGCCAGGATGCCATCAACAAGAGCAAAATCCCCAACCTCTCCCTCGACGACGCCGTCGAGTGTGACTCCCTCCTCTATCGTTTCTACATCACCCTCGGCTCCTAGCAGGTCGCCTGTCCCTCTCTTTCCTCCAGATCTTTAATCTCTTACTTTCTCTATTCTTCTCTGATTCTCGGGATCTGCCGTTCTTGTGCAGCTCGCGATCAGCGAGATTGATTCCTCAGCCTCCACTGCCCTCCAGGCTGTCAAGTTGCTCACCCTCTACCTCGCCGGAGACAAGGTTGGTTTCCCTGGTACCCGAACTGAATCTGGTTGGACTTTCTTTTAGGTCTGGTGGTTTAATTTGTTTCGATCTGGAGCAGTAAAATCCAAACCATTTGATCTGTCATAGATTTTTTTTTCCTGCTATTTCTTGTGATCTGATATGAAATTCTCGTCCAAGATATGATTTTGGTCGTTAGGATTGAAACACTTTGGTCGTCCAACATGCTTTCTCACTGTTCGAAGAAAAGCCTGACTTACATGGCGGTGGTGGCTTTGCTATCTTTCTAGGTGGTTGTTTTGTCTCTTAAGTAGACTTGCCTGCGGTTTTGTTGTTATAAGATAATTCTGACTTTCTGGATGTGGATTATCGAGTTGATGTTTACAGTGGTGCCTCAAACCAACATATGGTTATTTTATTGTTCTGTGCTTTCAGTTAAAGCACACCATTGAGAAAGATACGTTGGTGTGCCGGTGGTATGAAAACTCTCTCTTTACATTAGGCCAGATGACCCTATAGTCTTCCAACTATGTATAGATGGACAAAAGGCTTCTAAGAGCTCTATGGAATTGGATGTGTCTGTGTTAATCCCCTATTGCTGCATTCAACTGTAGTGTCCTATGATGAGATTCTATTTTTAATCTCCAGTAAGACTTGTTTTATTGCTTGTCCCTACTTTTTCAGATTTATAGCATTTCAAGTTTCCATCTCAGTTATACAGAATTTCAGTAGCCTAAATTGAGTATTTGCTACAGACACTATATAGTCCCAAGATCGCTTTGCTATTTGACTTAGTATATTCTTCCTCTATATTGTCCATAGATGTTCGACTGATATCAGCATTTGTGATATGCCAAGTGCTAGGATTATTGGTTGCCAGATTTATTTTGAATACGGGCATGCGAGGAAGAGGTGATCGCCCATATTTTTCTCTGAATTGCAGAGAGACCGTGGGATGGGGACTTGAATATTTTTTTCTTAGATTGCTCGCGGTTAGGATCTTATTTCGAAAAACCAACCAATTAAAGATTTTATTCTTTCTAGTATTGGAAGTCTCTAGTTGATCTTTGCAAAAGTTGATATAGTAATAAAACAAACTCATTGATACAGTAATAAAATATGTAGACATACATACTAATTTCAAACTGTTTTATGTAACTATTTTATGCAATTGTGGATTATCTGCCTTCACTGTTTTATGCAACTGTGGGAGATGGTTACATACGTTCTTTTTGTGGATGCTCCTTATCTATTGCCTGCAACCAGTTTACCTTTCTGTATTTATTTCCTATGGTTCATTACAAGAATTATAGCATTTACAAGTCTACTGAAGTTACAGTAATATTTTCCAACTCAGTTGCTCTTAGTCTGCTTTTTCTGTTACTTCTACATGGGTAATACACTATTGTTGCGTTTATCTTTACACTGCTTCAGATAATGTGTTGATATATGGGAGGATATTGAGTCACTGTATAATGGTTTTCTTGGCCAATCTTTCTCATCTCCTTGTTATAGCTACTGTCATTGCTGTTCGATTGACTGGGTTATCTACTTTTATTGCTTATGGGTCTTCACCAACTATCTATATGATCATAATTAGAATGTTTATTGGACATATGAAATTCTGTAACATTCAACTTCTTCAGTCTGTTGTATGCTCTGTCTATCTTACTGGAGACCTCATCAACTATTTACCTTGCTCTACATCAATCCATGAGGCTGTTCTCATTATATATTATAGTAATATATAATCTTCAAACTATTAGTTTTGATAATCTAGATATGTTGGTTCTGCATTAAGAGATGAGGTTAGTATGATCTGTGTCAGTTCTTAAGCTTTAAATGTTAGTGAGACTGTATGTGTTAAGCTTTAAATATTAATGTTGTGTTGTGGCAGGTTGGTCCTCTAGTAAGCTGAATACTATCATTCCTCCACGCAACTTATTTGGCACTAAACAAAAGTAAGTCCAAGCTTCTAAGTAATAATTGACTATATGATAAGACTCTAATCAAGGGCTGAATCTAGATTGAGTTTGATTTAAAGTTCTTAAAGTTTCACCAAGGGCTGAATTTGTTACTTACCATTATGCAATTGGTATAAATCAAGTAACTTTTATCATTATAATTGGTTTAGTTGGTTATAATTATTAATTACACAGTGACAAGTTTTAGAGTTCCACCGTCCATTAGTTTTGAAGATGCTGCAGTATCTTCTACAAATTGGACAGTAGAACAAAAAAATATATTCATAGATTTAATGATGGAGCAAGTTCAAAAAGGAAATAGATCAACCACAACATTTACAAAGGAATCTTGGAAGGAAATACATGTCAAATTTTATATAAAAACTGGAAAGAAATGAGTTGAAGCAATTTCAGAATCAGTTCAATCAACTGAAGAAGCGTTATAGAGTTTTTACTGATTTGAAGAAGTTATTAATCGGGTTTGGATGGGATCCAATCTTGAAAATCGCTATAGCTTGTAATGATGTCTGAGAAAGTTACATTGCTATAAGTAAACATTTATTTTTCTTTTTATTTTTTTATAATTTATTATATTTTTGGTTAATTAATTCAATCTTATATGTCTCACATATAAATTTGTTATTGTAAGTTCATCCAGAAGCGAAGAGATTTCAAACTTCCACTTGTTCTAAATATGAAGAGCTCATAACAATATTTGGGATACTACTGCTACTGGTAAAGAGGCGATGGCAAGCACCCAAGATGTGTCAGATAGTAGTGATTTTCAAGACAACGAATTTCTTTCTGATGATGTTAGTATAGATGGAGAGTCTAGTGGTTCAAGAAACTGTCGTCGTCCAAGAGATCCAATTCCCAATGAGAGTATCCGTCATGTGAAAAGTCAATCAAGAGTTTCAGAGTTACCAGATGCCATCAGATCTCCAGCAGAGGCTAACCAAATAAGGAACAATATGATGATACAACAACATACAGCTGCAACTTTGAGTTCTGGGCAGTACTCAATTGCAAATTGTATTAAAATTTTTGAAACTATTGAAAGAGTGAATATGCCTACATATTTAAAGGCAATTGAGAAGTTTCGAGATAAGAGATGGAGGGAAACATTTATTGAGATATCAAGTGAGCATAGGTTGTGGTGGTTGGCAAATTTGTAGGATGTTCATGTGGCCTTTAGTTGTTTAGATGGACTTTAAGTATTAGAATATTATATCAAGAATTATGTATGTGCATATTATGCTTTATTTGGATTGATGATCTATTGTCTTTTAAATTTTATGCTATGGATTTATGATGTTATGAAGATTATGTATCACTTAAATTGTTCTATGCTAATATCTGTGTTCTTATTTTCTTTCATATTAACAGGATATGGACAGTGATGTGGAGGAGATTGACTCAAAAGTTGAAAAGAATTTAAATACTTCTGATTCTAGTGATGGAGAGGAAATAAAGAAATTTTATTTATTTGATGAAAAAGAAGATGATGCTATAAACCTTGTTGTTACTGCAATAGTTGAGGAGTACTACAATTTGTATCTATGCAAGCAACTATATAGAAATGATAATTTGATTGGTGCTGAATATGTTATGAGGATAATTCTTGAAAATCCAGACAAGTGTCTAGATTTATTTAGGATGGACAGTTATATATTTCTTAACTTTTGCTCTGATTTGAGACAAAGAAATCTATTGCATGATTCTCAATTTGTAAGTGTTGAAGAAAAAGTTGCTATATTCTTGATGATAATTGGTCAAAGAGAGTTCAATTGAATAGTGGCAGATCGTTTTCAGTATTTTGGACAGACACTTAGTCATCATTTTAGAAAGGCACTGAAGGCAGTTGTTCGATATGCAAAGGAGCTTATAGTGCCACCTTTTTTTGTTGAAATTTTTTTTAGAAATTCGTTATAATTTCAAATACTATCCTTATTTCAAGGTATTTTTGTGTGTCCATATTATGAAATTATTTTATTATTTTGATATTAAGTAAAATAATTTATATGTAGGATTGTGTTGGAGCTATCGATGGAATGCATGTTAGTGCTTACGTGCCCTCTAGTAAGCAAATTCTTTATCGAGAGAGGAAAACCATAGTAACTCAAAATATTTTATGTGCTTGCTCATTTGATATGTTATTCACTTTCATCATATTTAGTTGGGAAGGAACTGCAAATGATTCTCGAATTTTTGTGTCAGCGGTCACAAATCCTAAATATAAATTTTCTAATCCACCAGAAAGAAAGTACTATGTAGTTGACTCTGCTTCACAAACATGCATGGCTATCTTACACCTTATCGAAGTGAACGTTATCATCTTTAAGACTATCGAGGAAGGGATCATTAACCAAAAACAAGCAAAGAGTTATTCAATTATCATCACTCATCTCTGCGAAATATGATTGAGCGTTGCTTTGGAGTGTAGAAGAAGTAGTTTCCTATCTTAAGAGAGATGCCTCCATATTCTTTACAAAAGCAAGCATGAATTGTTATAGCTGCATGTACAATTCATAGTTATATCAGGAAGAAGGCACGAGAGGATAGTTTCTTTATTGAATATGCAGATAAAAATATCATTGTTGAAGATGAGATTGACGTCCCTAGCCAAACTACTACAAGTATGGATAGGACTGCTAACTCTCGGTGAGACATGGGTGCAATTGGAAATAGAATTGCTAATAGATTAGCTCAAACATATGGTTTGATTTAGTGATTTGGATTTTATTTTTTAATATATAAAATAATAACAAAATATTTTATACTTGCCAAATATAATTTTTTTATTTTTTATTTTTTCTTTATAGCAATGTAGTTACCAAACATATTTTTTACTTTTTTACTTTTACTCAATAGCAAAAATAAAAAAAAATAAAAAATATTTTTTAAAAATTTAAAATCAAAAATCAAAAAGTGTAACCAAATGCACCCTAAATAATATCAAATATTGCTTCCAGTCGAGGATGATCTGCATATATGTATGTGACTGAAAAAGTTAACCAATGAATTATAGTCGCAGAATCACCTTTTAACCAGAATTGCTGGGCTCCATATTATAAAATAGTAATCCCAAGCTCAGCTCAAGCTGCTATTAATCCGGCATATAAAATAGAAGATGTGAGTAATCTCTTCTCCTGTCCATATATTAAAGTGCCGTTATGATCTATGATAACAAAGCTTTTAGCTGTACAATCATGAGACACAGATCCATTAAAATTGACTTTGAGAACACTCAGGGGAGGTGGGCAACCATGCAACATAAATTGGAGAAGCAAATGGTTGAGAGAAAAATATACACCACCCCAAGGCCTGGACCTGTGTGCTAAGGCCAACAACATGATTACAGACTTGAGATCTTGAAGAAAACAAAGGACCTATCTAACCCTTGTAGATGTTGTAAAACATGATTGAAACTACCTTTCATTCTTTACCTTCCACATGATTTATAACATATGGGTAACTGTAGGCCAAACCCACTGCTCTACCATGCTATCAGTTAAGACAGTAACTAATATCGGTAGATACATTGAAAATTGCAATGAGATATGTCATATTTAAGAGAGATACTTGGAAGATTCTTTCGGAGAAAGAAAAAAACTATATATATATATATATATATATATATATATATATATATATATATATATATATATATATATATATATAATATAATATAATATAATATATAAGGGCACTATACTTGAGGTCGAGAAAACAAAAGGTGCACAGTCTGCCTTTTAGTGGTTTTTTTGGCACCAAGACTCTTATTCTAGCTATCGATAAGCACTCCAGTAGTACTTAAATAAGCATTCTATCATCCATTCACTTGCATAAATCTTGAAATATTTCTCTCCTCTATCACCCATCCTCTTTCATAGATCTTAAAGTAATATATCCTCAGTCATTCGCTATCCGCACAAATCTAAAAATATTCTATTTTCTATCATTTATTTATTTGCACAAACATCAAAGTGCTCCATCCTCTATTATCCATATATTTGCACAGATCTTATCAGCTTTCATCCTCTATTATTCATCAACTATATAAATTTTAAAATACTCCATTCTCTATCATTCATCCATCAATATGGACTTTGAAGTGCTCCATCTTTCATCATCCATCTACTTACACAAATTTCAAAGTAGTCTATCCTCCATCATCTATCTATGTGTACATATTTCAAAGCACTTCATCATCTATCATCTATCCATCTATATAAATCTCAAAGTACTCAATTTTCTATCATCCCTTTGCATGCACAAATCTCAAAATGCTCTATCTGTTATCATTAATATGCCTGCATAGATCTCAAAGTACTTCCTCTCTCATTCTTTTGGCTGTATAGATTTAAAGTACTCCATTCTCAATCATTTATCCATTTGTATAAATCTTAGAATACTCCATTCTTCGTCATCTATCTGCCTACATAGATCTTAAAGGACAAAATCATCATCCACTAGCATAGATCTCAAAGTATTATTTTTCTTTCCATTTTGTGAATTCTCACTAAAATAAGAGACTGTTGCTAAGTTAGTAGGAAAGGTAATTCTAAAATTTTATAAAAAAATTGGTTATTATATGATCCTTACGTGATAACGTTTTGTAATAGAAATAGATGACTGGGCTACATTGTAATAAATTAAAAGTTTTTGTGGCTAATTGATATTTTTTAAATTTTTAAGATCTAAGTTTAAATCATCAAAACTTGCGGAGATGTCTTTATAATTTTTTTTTTTAATTTCTCCCAAACAAAATGGTTATAAATGGTTTGAAAAGAGCTACATGCTAGAATAAGTTGCTTGCAAGCAAGTTGAAATATGTTGCTGATTGTACCAAAAGAAATATGTTGCTGAAGGAAATTGGTGGATCAATGCATCCAAAGGTACATTAATGCGCTATGCACGGTCTAAATTCAATCCCTAATATGCATCAGTTAGGCATCCCAACCTATGAGCTTAGATTCTCTCTAGTTTGCGGGTTGGATTTGAGGATTTGACAAAATACCTACATTTGTTTGTGCATGGATCGTCTATGGGTGTTTGAGCAAGATTGGCACGATTGGTCGGACATGACTACCTCATATGTGTCACCTTGTTTAATTGCCCACTGCTGATTAATGCACGAACTATGGGTGATCAAAGTGGATCCTTAGTTTGGTATATGAAGTGGAGACTGTTTCAACTCGGCGGCTGATTATAATCAATGCTAGTATTGAACTTAATTGTGTTTCATAATACATCAATACTGAAAAATAATGTTGACGTTATTTCAAGTCCATGGTTATATCTTGCTTCAGTAATTCATCAATTTTGGCAACATGATTAGCAGTGTCCTGAATTGAGGAAGGCTAAAAAACCTTTGCCTATATCTATTATCCAGATGAAGATTTAGATTCGATTCACTTACCGAGTGTTTGATATTTGTGGCAAAGAGGACTTGGTTTACATGTCCATAGTCCTTCAATTACGTTGCAAGGAAAGATAGAGAAATCGGAGTCATGCGTGCATCCACCTGATATGTCCCAGGTCTTCCAATTACATGTCCATAGTCGTTCAATTACATTGTATGCAAAGGTACTTTACATGCCCGTAGTCCATTAGATTACCCACTCAAAGATCTGAGAGCACTCCAAACTCTGTCATGCATCCATCTGTGCAGATCTCAAAGCATCCAGTGGTTGATTCAATGGTGGATTCGAATGGTGTACGGTAGATTCTTGACATTGAAATAATAATAATAATAATAATAATAATAATAATAATAAAAATAAAAAAATACGCACGGGAATACAAACAGGCATCCAGTTCAAATGGAAGAGTCTTCTTATGATAAGAAGATAAGAAAGGGGGATATTTTTCTATTCAACTCTTGAAAAGAGAGGTGGGATTTTTTTTTTTTCTTCTTTATGTTAGCTTTTAATGGTACAATAAAACAATATATGGTGGTTTTGCCTTCAATTTGTGCCCATTTATATTGACGTTCGTGTTTGCTGGACACTGGGTGGAACTGAGCTGGGTCAGCCTGTTCCAAAGTAGAGTCACCTGGTAAGACGGAAGGTATTGATAGCTCAAATTATGTTTTGCAAAATAGTGAGAAAAAAATGTACCCCTAATCACTCCAAAGAAATTTATGAGAGACTTGCCCGAAAATATCAAAACTTGAGACACGCCTAAATACCATGGGCATTTAATGAGGAGTCAAGCCAAATAATTGAGCTTCAAAAATCACATCGACTATAGGGTATGTTGTCAAAGAATAATGCCAACCAAGCGTGAAAGCACGGAGCCTCTTACACAACCTTCTAGCCGGCCATAACTAAAGGGCTGGCATGGCTGGCCATATCAAATCTAAACTATAGAAGTCCCAGCAATTTCTTATCAAGAAATTATTCATCTATGGATCTATTTCATAGATTAGCGTGTGTGCACTATACACTTCAAGTTTGCATCTGGAAGATACCATTATTTCTTAAGTAAATGGAGTAATTGAACATGGAGCTAACCTCCTTCCAGATAAAAGCCCAAAATATTTAAATATGGTTCGGATGATAAGCAAAACAAGAGCAGCAACAAACAACGATGACAAGAAAACCATACATACACAATTTAAACAAGTCATATTTCAAAAACTAGAAACACTGCATCTGGTAGACCTACGCACGACTACACATAAACTAGCATCCCCCAACTCGTATTATTCTTATATAATATGATCGTCCCCCAACGCTTCTACAAGAAACTAAGCAAAGATATATATGGAGACACACACACACACACATCATCTTCCACATTCTATATTTAATGCTGCTTTGTTATCTATACTGTAGTATCTAGAGCTTTTATTTTCATTGTAGCTTGATGGCTCACTAAGCAAGCTCTCAATCTCTTCGGGATTATGCTGTAAAAATGGATGTTGTTTGAATTTTTTAACTGATCTAGCTCATCAGCCACCTCCTTCATTTTAGGCCTATCTTCGCCTCTAACATTGAGGCAACGCCTTGCTAGCTCAGCAATATCTTGTATCAACTCCATATCCTCATTAATAATTTGATTGTCCAAAAGTTGTAGTAGTCGATTCTCCTTCATGGCAGATAAAAAACATGATGAGAGGCTTCTTTCTTCATCAAATCCTTCAAAATAAACTGCCTTCCTTCCGGTAAGGAGCTCCAGAAGAACAACACCAAAACTATAAACATCGCTTTTATCAGTTAATTGACAGGTTTGCAAGTATTCGGGATCGAGGTAACCGCAAGTTCCTTGAACTAGTGTAGCAAACTGAGTTTCATCCTTTGGCACCAACATTGAAGCTCCAAAATCCGACACCTTTGCATTGTAGGTGTCGTCTAAAAGTATGTTGGAAGACTTGACATCTCCATGAAGGATTGGAGGGGAAGCCGATGAATGTAGATATGCAAGGGCTTCTGCGGACTGTAAAGCAATCTGCAAACGGATATCTAATGAAATGTTGGATCCACTACTCCTGTTATGGATTAATTGGAATAAGGTTCCATTGGAGATAAATTCATAAACCAACATAGGGACTTCCACCTCCAAACAGCATCCTAAGAGCTTCACCACATTCTTATGGTTGATCTGAGAAAGAATAACCATCTCCTTCCCAAATTCCTTCTTTTGGTGATCATCAATTATTTTTGATTTTTTTATGGCAACTACACGGCTGTCATTCAGTATTCCCCTGTAGACAGTTCCATGACCTCCACCTCCAAGAATTCGGTTCTTGTCAAAGTTGTTTGTTGCCTGCTCCATCTCCTCTTTCGTAAATACGTTAAATTCAAGGCCTTGCTTCGACTTGATCTCTTCAAGTAACAGCCGCCCTCCATGTCGCCGAAAGTATTCCTCTTTTATTCCCGTAAGTTTTCTTCTTTCATGTACCATATGAACGACAATGGATAGTAAGAGTAGAAGGGCCAAGCTGGTGCTACTGACAATGCCTGGAGATTGTAAATAGACGAAGAAATCATTCATGAGTCCCAGTCACAAGAAGGTATTCCCTCTTTATGTATTTCGTTTCCTTATTAAACGAAGATTGAAACTTTTAAGCAGCCTAGTTCTGTGCTTTGCACAGTTGAAGTTTGTGCTTGATGCATGTCTAATGAAACTCGATAGAAACCGAATTTGTTGCTAAATATGGAGGGATTACCTATAACCAATTTCACTGACGTGGAAAGATTGCTGTGGTCGGGATTGCAGGTTCCATTTTTCGGTTCGCCATCGTGCCTGTTGGACATGTACAATTATATCCCCCATCTGTGTTGTTGCAAATCCCATAGCAAGGATACTCCTCTTTGAGATCGCATTCATTAATATCTACCATCCCAATTCAACAAATAGAAAGGTCAGCACTAGAAACAGAGAGAGAGAGAGAGAGAGGGAGGTAATTATAGATAGACCTTGGCATCCATTGGGAAGATAGGGGTTGCCCTGGTACCCACCGGAGCAGCTGCAAAGATATCCTGGGCCATTGGTGGAGTCAGAACATTTGCTGTGCTTACTGAGGCACGCATAGGAGGTTGTGTTGCGCTTTGCGACCTCGCACGTCTCGTTGCCGATGGCCCAGTCCAGCACCACGGGCGCCCGCCCCCCATTCGTCTCATTCAGCTCGCGAGTAGTAATGTAAGCCGTGCTGAAGTTGAGCCGCTCGACTTCGGTCAGAACGGCGAAGCTGCAGGGATTGAAGTTCCACACCCGGGAGTTTTTGAATTTGCTATCGAAGGCCACATCATAGTAGTTGATTCCCTTCGGGATGGAAGTCTGGCAGCAGCCGATGCCGGAGCATGACCCGTTTGTCAGGCTCTCCCTGCTGTGGCAGACCGATACGCATCCGCTCGTGTAGCTAATTTCTTTCTGACTACGCCCACCGATGTACGCGAGGGTGTCGCAGCCGACAACCGTGAACTTGTTATCGATGTCGGAGAACCGGAATGGATTGTCAGTGAAATTTAGACGCCATGTGTTGGACGACACGTTGGCGTATGTGGCGTTGTAGCATTGCCAGGATATGTAGTTGTAGATGCGAGCCTGGGCTGCCTGCAAGGATATGTTGATGAACTCTACGTTGCCGAAGAATGGTTTGTAGACGCCATTGCCAATGTCATTGCAGCTAAGTTCGAAACCTGGAAAGGAGCAGTTCGGGTCGATGCCGAATGGGTAGGGGATGCTAATGTTGCCGCATGTCGCTGGGCAGCCAGGAAGTGTGTTGACCGACGCCGACGCAGTCACGGCAATGAGCAGTACTGCTGTGAAGAGAGAGTAGCACAGCAGCATCAATGCGCCCATGAATGGGTTTGCTCCTCCCACCCCTCTCCCGGCCTCTCCCATATCTCACTCTCTTACCTCCTTAATTTATTCAATCTATCAATATATGCTTCCTCCTCCTCCCAATAACTAGGATCAGCTTATATGCCTTGGCGCGCCACTAAATATATAGAGGAGAGTGGGACGTTGAACGAGGAGGATCACATCAGCAACCGAAGGCACTTGCGAAAATATAACCGTTGCGACGGTGGTACTGTATCAAATTTATAACAAATCAATGATAATTTTTATATTTTATTGATTACCATATATTTTATTAATTTTTATGAATTATACTCCATACTGCTCTTATATTTCATTCATTTCTGATTGATGATTAATTTGTTACAGTGGTGACGTGGTATCACCGTTGCAGCGGATATTTTCTCGGCACTTGCTGGCTATTTTTCAAGACTTACCTGTTTCATGGGAAGCGATTTAGGTCATCGCATATGTTTTCATCATGTGATATAGTTCAGTGGTTAGTAGGCCAAGACATAATTAAAATTTTAGAAGTACTCTTTTTCTTGAGAAATTATTGCATGGACTAGGTCCAAGTGGACACAATACACTGTGATCTCTTTCCTGTACATGTGTTTCTCTTTCTTGAGAAATTATTGCATGGACCAGGTCCAAGTGGACACAATACACTGTGATCTCTTTCCTGTACATGTGTTTGATGGTGGATAACATTGTGGTCACGATACATTGCGATCTAAACTGGTTCCATCCACATCCATAGTCTGCATACATACATACGTATCAATAAGACATCCATGCTATTTAAATTCAATTCCTGATCTGCATCAATTAGCTAGGCATCCCAATCCCATCTGAGTCAACCTATTGATGCTCTCAAATTCTCTCTAGTTTGCATATTGCACATGAAGATCCAACTAAATACCTACTGTTGCTTGTGCATCCATCAACTGTGGATGTTTGAGCAAGATTGGTACAGATTAATGATAATGTGCTTAAGTTAGCAGTCAAAATAGAGAAATTATATTCTACACTAAGTGCACCATGTTCACCATAGATTGCTTACACGTTACACGAGTAATATGATGCATGGGGTGTAACATATAATTTCTTATTGAAGTGGGCCCTTGAGTTGGTTTACAAAGTGGAGATGATTCCAACTATATGATCCATCATATTTAGGATGTTAGTTTATGATTGAAATCGAAATGGATTGGAATGAAAATCAAAATTATGATATCCCTTGATATTTTTGATTTGTAGCTGAAATCGAAATTGAAATCAGAATAGGGTTTAAATATTAAGGCAGAGTAGGGATTAGAGCATTTCTATTTTTTCTTAGAATCAGAATGCGAATAAGACTCATCGCAATCAAACAACTGAAATAGGAGTCATTTATTTTCATTCTCGTTGTGGAGTCCAACTATCCTCAACAAAACATGCCTTTATGCAGCATTTGATTTGCGATCAGAATCGAAATTAAAATTGAAATGGATTAGAATAGAAATTAGAATAGAAATCAGAAAGATCATATCTCTCAATACATTTTGTTCATTATCAAATTTGGAAATGGAGGAATTTGAATACTAAGAGAATAGAAATTGGAGCATTCATATCTTCTTCGATAATTGAAATAAGAATGAAATTATCTCTACTCAAATAGCTAGAATGGGAGTCACTTATTCTAATTTTTATTTTAGAATCTAATTTTCTGCAATCAAATATACCCTTAATTTTTCATGATGACCAAATCTAGTAGCTTATAGGCCATGCATCCCTGGATCGATGCTTTTTTATTTTTTTTGACAGAGGGGTCCATGGCTAACTTAAGATGCACTTACTCGATCACTTATCTCGTCCCGAGTGGCGGTAATTGGTTAGACAGTCCACTGCTCAGCTTGTGGACCAGTGCACCCATAAAGCAACTGGAACAATGATGCACAAAAGGAAAAGAGTATGATGCACATATATTTGTGTACGTTGCTTTATAGACGGACTGATCCTCCAACGATAGATTTATCCTTTTCGACGACTTGCTCCGCTGCCAGGTCCTCCTCTAGTAGTCAATCATTAAAGGAGGCACGAGGTGTAAAATCCAAACAATTGCTGGATGGGGCCGCTGTTTGGCTGTCGCGCATAGTGTGAGGATCCTTTAATCCTTTGATACCCAAAGGCTAAAAAAAAATATAGTGGACAAAATGATGGATTTTTTCGTACACCTATTTGGTAAGTGGAGAAAATGATTGATGGCATCCACGATCATGTGGCACACGTTGTGTGCTCAGCAGGTAGTCGGTCGTGCACTCGCATGCCTTTCGATTTTTTTTTTTTTTTTCTATTATTTTCTTTCCGACAGAATGGCCCTGGCTAACTTTTTAATTTCCTTCTTCCTTTTCCTTTTCCTTTTCTGACGGAAGGGTCCATGCTAACTCAACCTTTTCTCCCGATCGATCACTCGTCCCGCCTGGCTTTGGACGATCATTCTTATCCGGAGAGCGTACGTCTTCCGGAAAACGATAGACTTGTCCCGTTCGATGACTTGCTTCGTTACTGAATCTTCTCCGGCAGATAATTTTTTTTTAAATAAATTATATCTTTGATCATTAAACCATATTAGATTTTTTAATAATTTTTTAATTATAAAAATTTAAATTTTAGTCTCTAAATTTTTTGAATTATTTTAATATTATTCTTCGTTCATTTTTGATTTTTCGTATCGAAAATCTTATGTCACAGTCATCGATATGTACGTGGCTCTGTTCATTTGCATAAGTGATATTGGTGCTGATTTGAAATTAAAAAAATAAAAAAAAATTATGATAAATATTTTCGAAATAAAAAAATAAAAAAATCTGTAGCACTCCTTTTCTCCTGCAACTACGCTGCTGCTCTTCTCCACTATAGCCCCCATACAGATGGGCAACGGGTCCGGCCGCCTATGGCCCGACCCAGCACGAGATGGGTCGTGCTTGTGTTGGGTCGTGCCAAGCACAGCCCATCGACTACAATGCCATACCGTGCCTGGCACGGCCCATAAGAGGGGTGCTGGGCTGGGCTGGGCTAGACTGGATTTGGATTTTTTGACCCTCGATCTAGGCCCGACACAACCCATAAGAGCTTGGACCGGTACGATCAGTGGGCCAGGCACGACATGGCCCATGTGCCATTTTGGCCCCCTTCAAATGGGCCGTGCCATGGCATGGCATGGTCCGTTTGAAATTTTTTAAATTTTTTTAAAAAATATGAATAAATAAATTTAAAAATATTGGGGACTAGGGATTTAAATATAAAATCATCTTGTTAGGTAGGGGTTTAGTGTGGACCCCTATCAGTTTATTAACAAATATCAAAATGATACCGGAAGAGAGGGGCGCTAGACCTAACCTCTAGAGTACAACGAGGAGGAAGAGAAAAGAAATAGAATTATAGATGTGACTCACCTCAACAATTAAAAACCTTAATATAATTAATAAAAAAAAGATAAAATCATACCAGCTTGTCTCTGCTATCACTGAACTCCTTCAAGACCTTCTCTCTGCTCCCTACTCTTCTGTGCTAGCTTGATAAAAATCCTACTGATTGTCGATCTCATTTATATCGTCTTCATCAGAGGATGTAGCAAAATATCCATCTTTATATTTTGCTTTTCAGACTCCGTCAACAAGAACTCTTTCAAAATCTTCCCAAACTACACTAGTCCTCTTACAGAAAGAGGTTTGACCTTGAGTAGTTTCAGAAGGAGTAGGAGCAATGGAATTAGTTTCTTCTCCCTCAAATATAGAGGAAACGCCAAAATGGCTTTCATTATAAGATGCAATTTTTAAATTTATAAATCAAAAAATAAAAACTAACTCGAGGTTGAGAAATTGAATAGAGGTAGCATCGAGATTTGTGAGCTTCCTTTGTGCCCCTCGACAAAGACCTCCTCTTATGCTTCTCGACAAGGACCTCCTCTTATGTTGTACTTGAATATTTGCTAAATACAAACTAAAAATTAAATTGCTAGAATACTTGCAATATTGCTAAAAGAAAGAAATAGTAGTAGTAGGGAAGGGAGAAGAGTAAATTTGGTGTGGTGAGAATGGGAAACGAAATGGCTATTTATAGAAATCCATAAATTTTTTTCTAAAATACTCCTCAAAATAACCGCTTTATGACTGTTGGGAGGGGTAGAAAGGTAAAATAATTAAAAAATAACCATTTTTGATCATTTTCTGTCGTTATGGGCGGTGTTGGGTATAAAATACCCCCCAGCCGAAGTTCATGACAGGAGTGACCCTCCGGGGATTTTACCAACGTCCGACCTTCGACGACATCTTTTCGAGCCTCTCCGACGGTCGAGCCTCCGCAACGTTCTCGAGTTCTGCCGACGGATAAACCCCCATCAGTGTCGACCGGATTCTCCGCGACGGACGAACTCCATCCAAGTTTCTGCGGCGGTCAACCGCCTTCTAGACTTCATCCGGGCTCCTACGGGAGCCGGACTTCTCCTCCAACTGCAGGTAGACTTCATCCGGGCTCCTACGGGAGCCGGACTTCTTCTCCAACTGCAGGTAGACTTCATTCGAGCTCCTACGGGAGCCGGACTTCTTCTCCAACTGCAGGTAGACTTCATCCGGACTCCTACGGGAGCCGGACATCTTCTCCAACTGCAGGTAGACTTCATCCGGGCTCCTACGGGAGCCGGACATCTTCTCCAACTGCAGGTAGACTTCATCCGAGCTCCTACGGGAGCCGGACTTCTTCTCCGACTGCAGGTGGACTTCATCCGAGCTCCTATGGGAGCCGACTTTCGTCCTGAACTCCTGTTGCAGGTAGATCTCATCCGAACTCCTACAAGGGCCGAGCTCCGAGCTTCTACTGCAAGCAATCCACTCTGAGCTTCTACTTCAAGCGATCTACTCCGAGCTTCTACTGCGAGCGATCTACTCCGAACTTCTACTGCAGGCTTCGGCTGAGCTTCCTCGACAAATGATCCCCATCCGGGCTTCTACGGAGATCGGACTCCGATCGAACCTCTGTAGCGGACAGATTTCGAATGAACTCCTACGATACATGGACTCCAGCAGCCGGACCCCTCCAGCGGATGAATCTCTCCAGCGCCATCCGACACCCACTGCGGTCGACCCTCTGCCGAATTCTGTGTGAAATCGAACTTCGTCTACGGAAAGCCTCTGACCGAGCTCCTACAGCAAATGGCCTTCGCCTGCAGTATTAACGCCCAAAGCACCCAATGGTAGAAGGCTCGCCAGCGACATCCGAGCTCCTCTCAGATGGATAGCTACCTCTCTCCGCCAAACACCTCAACCGAGCTTCGATCGACACGCCTGGACTCCTTGGCGGGCCACAGTAATGGCCACGACTCTGCTCCACTTCCTGCGGCCACAGTAATGGCCATGACTCTGCTCCACTTCCTGCGACGGATTCTGCGTGGCTCCACCACTCTCTGGCAAGTCGCGACAACAGATACTGATCCACTCCCCGCAACAGGCTCCACGTGGCAGGCCACGGTGATAGCCACGACTCCACTCCACTACTCTTCATAACAAACTCCTCCTGACCCCGAGCGGCCCACTATTAGGCGATTACAAACGTCGCTATCAGTCTGTTGCACCTTCCACCTATAAAAAGGAGATCCTAGATACGTTATTCTCTAAGCTCTAATTTCTATCTCGAAACTCTGCTAAAATTTTCGTTCGAGTGCTCCATTCTTGTTGAAGCAGAAAACTGACTTGAGCGTCGGAGGGTCTTCCCGGAGCACCCCAACTCCGATTTAGACTTTCTTTGCAGGTCCCGGGGCAACCACGACTCCCTCGACTCCAGCTTCTCCGACGCCGGGAATTTTTACACCAACAGGATTGGCGCTAGAGGAAAGGCGTGTGTCTTCGCAGTACCCTTGTTCTTAAAGGAGCGCTCAACGGGACCGCCTCTGATCATCTTCTCCGACATCCTCTTCTCCTCCTTTTACTAGATTTTCGCCTGATGCCTCCCCTCAAAACGTCCACTCGACGATCCACGACCTCCGCAGCCAGATCTCAGGCTCTGACCTCACCTCCAGTTTCTCAGGTTCCTCCTCCTCCTACTGGTTCAGCAGGTCAGAGGCCTCACTGAAGCGGTGCAGCCATACAGCAGCAGCAACAGCCGCAGCGTCAGTACGACTGCAGAGAACATCGTCGGAACTCCAAAATCCGACGGTAGGACAGGCCACTTGGGCCAGTCACCCCATCTTTCCGGAAAGATGAATCCGAGGGTGGAGAGCCCTCAGTCAGATCACGATTCTACTCTTGGAAGATCTCTACCTCCATTCTGCCAGAAGACCCTTGAGACTCGCAGTCGAGAGGATTTCCTAGATCGAAGGCTCCAGGAGATGAACCGACGGATCGAAGAACTCCGCCTGCTCCCCCCACTTATGGTGAGGACATTTGTACTGACCCTCCCTTCTCTCAAATGATCATGCAGGAATCGATCCCGCCAAACTTCAAGCTCCCTCAATTTGAAAGCTACGACGGGACTTCGGACCCAGTTGACCACCTGGAGGCCTTCCGGACAATGATGCTACTCCATGGTGCGCCAGACGCCATCCTGTGCCGAGCTTTCTCATCCACCTTGAAGGGAGCAGC
The DNA here is from genome assembly GCF_000442705.2 of Elaeis guineensis. Classification (NCBI taxonomy): domain Eukaryota; kingdom Viridiplantae; phylum Streptophyta; class Magnoliopsida; order Arecales; family Arecaceae; genus Elaeis; species Elaeis guineensis. The sequence continues at coordinate 2,295,522 of NC_025996.2, read as the reverse complement.
GAGAAACTGGTACTCGGTGCTGAAGTCGGGTACCATCTTTTCCTTTGATCAGATGAGCCACTAGTTTGCGGCTCATTTTGATAGCAGCCGGCATCCTCGGAGGGGTTCGGAGTCCCTCATCAACATCAAGCAAAGGGAGGGGAGTCCATTCGGGCTTACGTCAACCGTTTCAATGTCGCTGCATTGGAGGTCCGGAACTTGGACCAATCGGTCGCGATGGCCGCTCTGAAAGGCGGCCTTCAAAAGAACGACCTTCTATTTCTCTGGAAAAGAAGTACCCCAGGGATTTTGCTGACTTGCTGGCTCGGGCCGAAGGATACGTCCGAGCAGAAGAAGCCTTCAAGATGAAGGATGAGGAGACCGCGAGAGAGCGGCAGGCGGGAGACTCGAGTAAGCCCGCAGTCGAAAAAGGGCCGAGAGAAGCTCGCCATGTTCTCGAACTCCTCCCGGTACAAGCGCACCCAGACTCCTCCCCGAGCACGCAGGCAGAGAAGCCCGGAGCGTAGGGTTCGGTGGGGCTCTCCCCCGGGAAGATTCCGCAGCTACGCCCCCCTCAACGCATCAAAAATCAGGTGTTGATGGAAGTCAGAGAGCAGCTCCCAAGGCCAGAAAGGATGCGCACGCACCCCGGAAAGGCAATCCTAACAAGTTCTGCCTCTACCATCGTGACCACGGCCACGACACAGAGGAATGCATTCAACTCCGAGATGAGATCGAGGAGCTCATCAGACGAAGCCGGCTCGACAGGTTCATTCGACGCCGGCCTGAGGGTAGAGAAGATCGGCCAAGGGCCTGCCGCAACCTGAGCCGTCAAGGAGAGAAGAGCAGCCCGGAGATCGGCCTCCAATTGGGATCATCAACTCCGTCTCTGGAGGACCTTGACGGGGAGCAGACCTTCTACAGCCCTGGAGATTTGAAAAATCTGTAAATGTATTACGAACGACTTCGTTTTAAATCAAGATTCCTTTCAGATTTGCATATCTTTTCCTTTTGGCATGGACTTGTAATGACAGGGGATAACCCCTTCAGACAACGAAAATGATACCTAATATGGGCAAAATCGAAGACCTGATTATTTTTAGATCGGATGGGGGGAGAGGCCCTACAATACCCTTATGTGCCCCTCAGCCATGTTAGGGACAGGAGGAGAACCTCGCCCTAACATGAGCAAGATCGAAGACCCGATTATTTTTAGACCGGATGGGGGAGAGGCCCTACAACGCCCTTATGTGCCCCCACAGCCATGTTAGGGACAGGAGGAGAACCTCGCCCTAACATGAGCAAGGTCGAAGGCTCGGTTATTTTTTAGACGGATGGGGGGAGAGGCCCTACAACGCCCTTATGTGCCCCCACAGCCATGTTAGGGACAGGAGGAGAACCTCGCCCTAACATGAGCAAGGTCGAAGGCCTGGTTATTTTTAGACCGGATGGGGGGAGAAGCCCTACAGCGCCCATATGCACCCCCACAGTCCTGTTAGGGACAGGAAGAGAACCTCGCCCTAACATGAGCAAAGTCGAAGGCCCGATTACTCTTAGACCGGATAGGGGGAGAGGTCCTGCAATGCCCATATGTGCCCCCACAGCCCTATTAGGAACAGGGAAGAACCACGTCCTAACCTGAGCTGAAATCGATTACATCAGAAATAGGGAAGGATCTCGTCCTGACACCAACTAAGGTCTGGTCATTCAAGATCAGATAAGAAAAAGAAAACCTCCTCAGCGGCCCCTCCGCGCTCCCGCGACCCCACTAAGAGCAGAGGGAAAATCCTCACTCGAGAAAAAAAAAGAAAAAGGAGAGGGGGGTTAAAAAAGAAAGCGACGAACTGCATCAGCGACAAATGAAAAATAAATTACATCAAAAATACAGGGAGCCCCGCCTCAGCGAGGATTGGGGTTCTTATCAAAATCTTCGATCTCCAAGAGAGCTCTCAACACAGGCCAAGGATAAGGCGGCTTCCTCGGGGCGACGAGAAGCTCAGACCTCCATGCTCGAACTCTGAAAGGAGGCGTCAAACTCGAATGGTCCCGGACAAATCTGCGGCCATAAACAAGAGGATGGGTCAATGCGACGGCGATCGGGTACCTCCGAACGGCATCGATATCAAACAAGGCAAAAGCCGAAAGAAGCTCGGCAAACGACAATTCAACACATGAGTAAAAGAGGTAACGGAAGATTTTCTTCTCACGTTATTAACTAAGTATGCATTACAGAGCCCTTGAGACTGAAGAAGAAAGATGACAAGAAAAGCAAGCCGACGTGGCGACGACCAGGAACCTCCAGACAACATCGGCATCGAACGGGACAAAAATGAAAGAAGTCCGACGGACAACATTTCAACACGACGCGCGGGCAAGGTAACAAAGATCTTCTTTTCATTTCGTTAGCAAAGTATGCGTTACAGAGCCCAGAAGGCCAAAAAAAAAAAAAAAACAAACAAATGGCAAAAGAAGACACATAGAAGGACAAAAGGCAAAAAGGGCCCTAAGGGGGCCCGGCTTCTTCCGACTTCGAACTTTCAGCTTCGATCCTCATCAGGGAATGCCTTAAGCTCTCGACTTCTTCTTCCAATTCTTTCTCCCTCATTAGCATCTCCATATACCTCCGATGAAACTGTTGGCTTTCGTTCTCCGCCTCTCGGAGCCTCTTTCTCAGGACCCCAGATTCCACCTCCGCATCCTTGACTGCCTGTTGCTCGTATACCAGCTGGATCTTCAACTGCTGCAGCTCGGCCTTCCCTCCCCAGGACGATAGATAGCTCTTCTATGGTTCCTCTCAGGGATTTGAGTTCGTTGGGATCCCGAATAGGAGCAAACTGAGCTCCTTCAGATAACTACCTTTGAAGGCGGGCAACCTCATCGGTCGCCATCCTGAGCTTCCCCCTGTAGTCGTCCACCTGCTTGCACCAGCCGGCCCGGTACGCATTATAGTTCGCCTCGGCATCCTGGAGCTGTTGCTGAAGGTCGGAGAACTTCTTCGACCATTCTTGGTCGCAGTCGGCCCGAGTCGAAAGCCAGGACGAGCTTTCTTCCAACTAGCTGATCTTCTCCTGCACAGCCGACAGCTCCGCTCTGAGAGAGCTGATCTTGGAAGCTTGAGCCCAGGATCGATCGCTGGCGACTTCTTATGTTCCTCGAGCTCCTTCTCGAAGTTCGCTTTCCTCCGGCTGTACTCCATGATCTCCTTCACGTGGAGGTTCCGAAAGTAGGTGGCCTCCGCAGTGACCTCAGAGTGGCTCTCCCTCAACCTGCGAAGTTCGTCCTCCATCTCCTTCGACTTTTTGTTAAATGACGAACTTTCTTCCTCAGATGTTGGATCGTGGACTTCAGCGGAACCCCCTGTGGCAAGGAAGCGCTTCGGCAGGACGCTGCTATCGGGGAAAAAAGCGTCAAGGCACGACTCATTGCAGAAAGAAAAAGAAAAGAGTAGAGAAGCCCTCCATAAGGAGAAACCCAATTTTATTGATTGAATGTTTCTTGAAGACAAAAGAGAAAAAAAAATCGCAGTAAAAGAAAAATACAAAGTCAGAGGTCTCAGACCTCCGAAGTAGGAGTTGGGGAGCTCGATGTTCTTGGAAAGGGGGCTGCGGTGGCAGCGGCGGTAGGAGAGGCCCGGCTTCGTCTTCAGACACCTCATCCAAGAAGCTGAGGTCGAGCTCGAAAAATTTTTTGACCATCTTCTCTTGGCAGAGCTCGAACCCCTTGATGAACGCATCTTGGCCGAACTTGACGTTCAGGTCTCTCATCTCCGCAGAGGCCTTGAACTCCTCCACCGCTTGAACCCTGGCCTCCGGGATCAGAACCGAAATCCGCTCCGTCAAATCTGCGACCTCGGCCTCCGCCTTCCTCACTATCTCCTCCGAGGCCTATTTTCTTTCTCAAGGGCCTCTTGGAGGTTGGCTACCTCGGCAGCCTTTTCCTTGAGGCGAGCGGCTTCAGCTCGGCGACCCTCCTCCGCCTGGATGGCGTCTCTCCTCGCCGATTCATCGCCTCGATGTTGGCAAGGAGCTGGTGCCTGATCTGCAAGGGCGGCCAGGAGGTCAGACTAAAAGTTGAGAAGGTAATTAAATGAAGGAGCAAGGAGAAGGAGGAAAGTGAATCTGTTTACCTCGAGAAAGGACCTAGAGAGTCCCAAACCCGCTGTTCGGGATCGCGCGAACGATCCTCTGGACGACTTCGGACAGGATGCAGCCATCGACCAGTCGCTTTATCAGGTCCCTGTCATTAAAGGGATTCTCCACCGACTCTTCTTCGAAATCGTGGGATTCTTCGATGGCGGCTCGACGGCCACTCACCCTGCGGGCCATCGTCTTCTTTCTCCTCCCCCTCTCAACCCCTGGCACCTCCTCGAAGCGGGCCCCCGAAGCGGAAACCTCAGCGGGAGAACTCATCGAGGAGGCCCGGGAGCCGAGGCTCGCGTCTGAAGGAACATCGACCGCGAGAGCCACGGGGCAGGCATGGCCGAGCTCGTTTCCTCCGTTCTGACCTTCTTTGCCGACCGGAGGCCGCAGCGCCTTTTCTTTTGTGGACCTTAAGGCCCCTGGCAAGCGTCCGTGCTGCTTCGGCGTCCATTCTGAAAAAAAAAAGAAAAAAAGAAGAGAGAGAAAAAGAGATCAGCAATGGGGTGAAAAAGAAGAGGTGACGCGCAGTCAAAAAAAAAAAAAGAGGGGGAGAGAGGGGAGAAGAGAAGGAGAAAAGAAGAAGAAAGGAAAGATGGAATACTCGCAGGATCCAGGGGACTCAAGCCGATATTGAACAAAACTGCTCCTTCAGAAAGTTGGAAAGGGAAGGAGTTGGATAACTAAGAAGCTTCTGGGCGCCTGAAGGTCGTCCTCCCCCAGGCTAGGAGCTCGGCGGACAGAGTCCCTCAGGGAGCCCCAAGGGGGCAATCCAGCTTTAAGGTCGGACATTGGACGTAGAGGTACTTTCCCTTCCAGTTATGGATAGAAGAGGGAGCACCTTTCAGCAACCCCTTCTTGCCGAACTGAGGGAAGAAGTACCACAGTCCTTTGCCGAGGGGTGGCGCTTGAAGGTGTAAAAATACCTAAACAAAGAAAGAGATGGCTGAACTTCGACTACGTGGCAAAGAGAGAGGAACCCTATCAAAAACCTAAAGGAATTCGGCGCGACTGAAGCTAAAGAAATGTCTAAAAAATAGAAAAGAGGACAACAAAGGAGAAAGCGGAAGTCGGAGCCCAGCGCGGAAGGCCTCCTGGTACAGGCAGAAACGGCTAGGTGGGGGGGTGCTGGTTCGGTCGGCGGAATCGGAAAGCTCCAGATCGTAATCCGGAGGAACTCCTTACTGAACCTTTATCAGTAAAAGTTCATTCGGAGTCAGAGAACAGGGAATGGCGCCCGACGCAAAAACCGAACGAGGCCCAGCCTAGATATGGGTTCGTCTACAACATGAGGGTTCTGGGAGACTGAGGCAGATGAGCTCTGGAACCGCTAGAGGCGAAGGTGCCGGAAGATATTTCAAGCAAAAACCCTAAAAAATCTGAAGAGATCAGGCAAAATCAGAGCCGAAAGGTTCGTGGGAGACCTAACAAGAAGAATGCCGCAGAAGAAAATGGAGGAGAAGGGGCACCTAGATGGCAAGAGAAGGAACGAAAGTTTCGGGACTAACCTAAGTCGCTCAGAAGGATGCAGAGGCACAGGGACAGGGATGACTCGAAGAACACCTAGGGCCAGAGCGGACACCAAGGAAGGTCAGAGCTCTCGGAGAGAAGGCGGGCACCAACAGGACTTTCAGGCAGAATGAAACCCCTGAAGGCGGAAAGGCGGGTTTAAATAGACCCTGGGATCCGGCGCTATAATGATCGCGGATCTTCCCAGACCGACCCATGTTCGCCACGTGTCCCACTCGCCACAGCAGGCGGCTAAAAGCGGCTGGCAGCTGACAAAGCCATTACTGCACCGTACCTGGGATAACGTTCCAGCGAAAATTTCGAAAGGTCTCTTCGGATCGTCCCGATTTGAAAAGACTCCAACACGCACGCATTAAATGCCTGAATTTTCGAGGGCGATCGTGCACAGGATTCAAGGGGGCAACTTCGGCTGTAAAAATTTTTCTGTACTTCTTCATTCGAAACTCGAACTCGGAAGTAGGGGGACTATTGTTGGGTATAAAATACCCCCCAGCCAAAGTTCATGACAGGAATGACCCTCCGGGATTTTACCGACGTCCGACCTTCGGCGATATCTTTCCGAGCCTCTCCGGCGGCCGAGCCTCCGCAACGTTCCCGAGTTCTACCGACGGATAAACCCCCATCAGTGTCGACCGGATTCTCCACGATGGACGGACTCCATCCAAGTTTCTGCGGCGGTCGACCACCTTCTAGACTTCATCCGGCTCCTATGGGAGTCGGACTTCTCCTCCAACTGCAGGTAGACTTCATCCGGGCTCCTACGGGAGCCGGACTTCTTCTCGAACTGCAGGTAGACTTCATCCGGGCTCTTACGGGAGCCGGACTTCTTCTCCAACTGCAGGTAGACTTCATCCGGGCTCCTACGGGAGCCGGACTTCTTCTCCAACTGCAGGTAGACTTCATCCGGGCTCCTACGGGAGCCGGACTTCTTCTCCAACTGCAGGTAGACTTCATCCGGACTCCTACGGAGTCGGACTTCTTCTCCAACTGCAGATAGACTTCATCCGAGCTCCTACGGGAGCCGGACTTCTTCTCCGACTGCAGGTGGACTTCATCCGAGCTCCTACCAGAGCCGGACTTCTGCCCTGAACTCCTGTTGTAGGTAGACCTCATCCGAACTCCTACAAGGGTCAGGCTCCAAACTTCTACTGCAAGCGATCCACCCTGAGCTTCTACTGCAAGCGATCCACTCCGAGCTTCTACTGCAAGCGATCTACTCCGAGCTTCTACTGCTAGCGATCTGCTCCGAGCTTCTACTGCAGTCTTCGACTGAGCTTCCTCGATAAATGATCCCCATTCGGGCTTCTACGGAGATCGGACTCCGACCGAACCTTTGTAGCGGACAGATTCCGGACGAACTCCTACGATACATGGACTCCAGCAGCCGGACCCCTCCAGTGGATGAACCTCTCCAGCGCCATCCGACACCCACTACCGGTCGACCCTCTGCCGAATTCTGCGTGAAACCGAACTTCATCTACGAAAAGCCTCTGACCAAGCTCCTATAGCAAATGGCCTCGCCTGCAGTATTAACACCCAAAGCACCCAACGATAGAAGGCTCGCCAGTGACATCCGAGCTCCTCTCAGATGGATAGCTACCTCTCTCTGCCAGACACCTCAACCGAGCTTCGACCGACAGGCCTGGACTCCTTGGCGGGCCATAGTAATGGCCACGACTCTGCTCCACTTTCTGCGGCCAAAGTAATGGCCATGACTCTGCTCCACTTCCTGTGACGGATTCCGCGCGGCTCCACCACTCTCTGGCAAGTCGCGACAATGAATACTGATCCACTCCCCGCAATAGGCTCCACGTGGCAGGCCACGGTGATAGCCACGACTCCACTCCACTACTCTTCATAACAAACTCCTCCTGGCCCTGAGCGGCCCACTACCAGGCGGTTACAAATATCGCTGTCAGTCTGTTGCACCCTCCGCCTATAAAAAGGGGACCCCAGATACGTTATTCTCTAAGCTCTAATTTCTATCTTGAAATTCTGCTAAAATTTTCGTTCGAGCGCTCTATTCTTGTTGAAGCAGAAAACTGACTTGAGCGTCGGAGGGTCTTGTCGGAGCACCCACAACTCCGATTTAGACTTTCTTTGCAGGTCCCGACGGCGACCGCGACTCCCTCGACTCCAGCTTCTCTGACGCCGGCGGATTTTTGCACCAACAGGCTAAAACAGACTTGGACCGAGCCGGGCTTGATGGCCTCAAATGGGTCGTGCCTGGCACGGCTCGTAACAGGTACAAACGGACCGTGCCAAGCACAGCCCGTTGGCATTTTTTTAAAAAAAAGGCCTGCGTCAATAGCACGGCCCGCCACCAATCGGGCCTAAGGCCGTGCTAGCCTCAAGCCCGGTGGGTCTGGGTCAGACCGGGCCGTGCCAAGCACAACCCAGTGTCCTTGTCTATCCCTCGACCACCCCATCCCATGCTCATACCGCCCGACGCCCCCTACCACCCCTCTCCGGCACAGTCCCCTAGCCTCCCCCCCACCATCGGCACCCATCTCTACCCCTCCTGTCGCCCCTCTCCACCACAGCCCCACCCCAGCCCCCATGCCTCGCTCCCCAACTAGCGCTCGTGCCTCACCCCCTCCCCACGTGCTCCTGTCGCATCCCTACCCCCTTCTCTCTCTTCCCCATCAAAGAATCGAGACCTAATCGACGGCAATCATCAGATTTTTGCAGAAGCCTTTCATCGTGCCCACCTCGATTTCTCACCGCAGCCATCACCAGAACTCAAGGTAAGTTCTGGATCCTCTTCCTCCCTTCCTCCCCTTCCTTTCCTTGCCAATGCACAAGGCCGCCGACCATCGACTTCACCGAAAAATCGAGATCAGAGTCTCCCTAATTTTTTTTGTGTTCAGCCCTTTTCTTTTGGCTTTTTTCGACGTCGATGCGGGACTAGGTCGGCACAGGAGGCAAAGGGGCTGGGGAGATGGAGGATGATGGTGCCGTCGCTGAGGTGATAGAGGAGGCCGGAGCAGAGGAGGTCGAGGTCATGGAGGTAGAGTGTGAGGATGGAGGTGGCGATGTCGAGGTTGCTCTGAAGATGGAGCTTGCCAGCGGGGAGAGAGGGATTGAGGCAACGGGCAGAGAGGGAGTGGAGAGTGGATAATAGGACAGAAGGAGATCGACGAAAAGGGTGTTGAACAGCCAATGGGAGGAGCTGGCGGTGTTGGCGAGGGAGGACTCAAGGAGGGAGAGCTTAGAGTGGAGGAGCTATCACCGACCGATGAAGGACTTGATGGAGGGGGCGGCGACGAGGAGGACAGGGTGGAGGTGCTGGAGGATGAGGTCCAGGATCTCGACGAGGTGGTGGGAGGGACGGAGGATGCCATCACCACGCGCATCTCCTCCTCTGCCGGTCATGCATCCTCTTATGCCTTGAGGCTCGAGCACGAAGGAGAGAAAGAAAAGAGGTCCGTCGTCGCCCGACGGCCTCATAAATCGACAACTCCACACTATGCATAGAGATCTCAATTGTCATCATCCATCGCTACCGCGGAGAACAAAATAAGCAAAAAAAAAAAAAAATAGTACTACATAAGTATCGATTCAACAAGAAACAACTAAATCTATGAAAAAAAATTGTCGAAAATTGATCGAAAGGCAACATTAAGATGATTCGAAAAAGATCAGGGATCAAAAATTATGATTTTATAATTTAAAAATTATTTAAAAAATATAATATATTTTAGAGACTATATTTTTTTTTAATAGAATCCAGCAGGCAATCTTTGGTGGGATGCACAAGAAGTAAATGCCAAGCAATTGCAGGATGGGACTGCAGTTTGGCCGTCATGCATGGTTTTATTTTTATTTTTTAAAAAACCCGTCATGCATGGTGTGAGAATCCTTTTGAAAACAAAAAGTTATATAAAAAAAGAAGGGACTAATCTAAAAAAACTTTTTCTAAAATCAACATGCATACAGTTGATCCAAGTTTTTCTATATTTGCTAGTTTTTCAGTATCTCTATTTCTAGGTATTGACATTTTGATTGAGATAATGCAAACTTTCTTTCTGAATTTTATTAGCTTGCCAGTTTGATTGGGATAATACTAGGATCCAAGTTTAACTAGCTATGGATCATCCACCATAATAGCTAAGATAATCAGGGTTTAAAAATCTTGGCAACAAAATCTTCTCCAAAGCTTGAACAACATGTAGGTTGAGTCAGCTGTCAAATACAGACCACAACTTGATTTAAATTGCTTTTCGATCTAATATTACATCCAACTTTGACTCATTCACCGAGCAAACCAAAGTTCAAGAATTGCATACATAATAATAAATTATAGAATTTGAGATAAGATATATAAAATCCATGGATTAGATAAAGAGTTTTTTTTTTTCGATTTTTAAAAGAAACCAATTGTTTGGGGACGTGGATAGGATTTTTTTGAAAAAAAAAATAGAGTCAAATTACTTTGAGATGCCCAAGAAAAATAAAAACCCATGTAGATTGAAGAATATTTTGGTCACAAAATTTGATAGACGAAACCTAAAATTATATATACCTATCCCATTTGTATGCAGGATCTATATATAATTTTTGTCGAGTCCATGTTGGCCAAATTGGGTTGTAGTAGCTACCGCGTTCTGTTAGGTGCTCTGGGAGTGGGCTCTACTTGAAACGGGACCAAGCCTAAAGGCCGAGATAGGAAAAAGCCGGCCGAAATAACTGCCCAGGCCCAACACTTAAATCCTTATTTGAATCCCAAACATGGTAATATCAGCTGGAGACCATCTTCATGGGCCCACGTGTTTTTATCTAGTCCATTAGAAGTTCGAATTCTACACTAGAGCTAAGATATTTCAGGACTTTGTTTGTCGTTTTGTGCTAATCCACATGATGCTCTCATGTTGAACCCAGGACTGCTCTAATATCCTAGCAGTTAGCAATTGGTCCATCTCGAAAACTTGAAGTAATCTTGACACATTCTTAAGGCATTGTTGAAGCAAGGAGCTGTTGTAGAGTAACTACCTTCCACCACAAACTTGAATCCTACATTTAGTTGGGATCATGAGAGGGAGGATAAATAAGGTAGAAAAGATGGATGGGAACTGTTGACAAATTTATCTTTCATTAAGTTTTTGAAAAATTATCTCTAACATTTTTTCTTTTTTTTTTATTAAAGAGTAATTTATTAGAAATATCATATAAATATCATCCATCTTTCTTTTCATTCATCCCATATCAAATAGAAGAGAAATTATTCACATCCATCCTTCTATGCTTCACCAAACATATGAGTCCCATCTACATCTTGCTCGACCATTCTTCCTCTCTTATCCATCCATCCCTCCAATCCATTCTCCATACGAAATAAATAGAAAAGGATTTGATAACCTTTGCCCTCGTCAACTTTAGCAACCTATTAGTACAAACCTATTTGAATTAGGTGACAATACTTTTTGCCTACATCTGCCACCCAGATGAAGATTAAGATTTTGATTAACTACAAGGTGCTGGATTTCTGTGGCTCAGAGGTCTTGTTTACTTGTTCAGGTCCTTCGGGCACCTTGTAAACAAAGCTAGGCGACCAGAATGTGATGGCTGTGTTAATGCGTCAATGTTAAAGTTATGCAGTCACTTCAACTCCACCAAATATGAACCTTACGTAACGGACAAACAATGTGTTCTTGGGAAAGTGGGCTGGTTCGTTAAGAAATCCAGATGCAAATATTGGGCTAAGCCCACGAGCGGGAATAGGTTGGACAGGCAATGGATTAATCAAAACAATGAGCTCTACAACAACCAGCAGCCACGCATCAAGAAATAGAGAAGTTGCACGTTCCTGGCTTTGATTTTGGTTAGAATTTCCACGAGATGATTCGTATTTCAGTGTACAAAAATGCCCCCTTATTGAAAAAAGCATAATTGCATGTAATTAGTTTTGGTTAGGAGTGGTAATCAGATCGGATCGGATCAATATGGATCAGGTCAGAAAATCATCAATCCAAATCTGACTATTTATTAAACGGATCAAAAATTCAAATATGAATCCGACCTGTTTATTAACCAGATAATCTGATCCGTCCCATTTAATCTATTTATTAAATAAATCAAATTAGATTAAACAAGTCAAACAAGTTAAACGGATTAAACAGATTGGATTAAATGGGCCAGAAACATGTTAAACAGGTTAAATAAATATTAAATAGATTAAACAGATCAAACAAGTTGAGTTAAATAGATCATAGGTTAAACAGGTTAAATGAGTTATCTTACTCAATCCAACCTGAATATTAAACAGATTAAACGGATCAGCTATCTAAAACCCAAATTCGATCCAATTATCAAAGAAGTTAAACAGATCGATCTATTTATGATCCAAATCTATTTAACTTAAACCCAAATCTATTTATGATCGATCGAATATGGATCGAATTGACGAATCAAATCATATTTTATCATCTCTAATTTTGATCAAAGTGACCTACTCAGAATCAAGAATGAAATAATCTCTTCCCTCCTCTTTTTTATTTTGTTCCCGTTTCTTCCATTTTCAAACTACTACTACATTTTATTATTTGTTCATTCCAAAGAACTTGTACTAGTGGATATCTATTGAATACCCTTAGGATGGGCCTCTCTGACACTCTTGCTAATGAACTAGTACAGTGGTCCAGAAAAAAAGACCATCAACATGTGTTATATATAGGCTAGGATATATTATTTTTATCATTTTTTTAAGTTATATATGACAACACTTTTTTTAAACATGCATAAGATTTTTTTGTGCATAGAAGTTTTACATTAAGAATTTTTGCATTTTGAATCAATTTTACATCTCCAATATAAATTAGGAATCCAGGAGGTAATCTTAATCTTGCATCCATATCCATCAAGCTAAGAGTTCAAATCCATTTATAAGTATTATAAATCTAATAAAAAATATCATAGTCTACATGTACCATATGTTAAATATACTCTGATAGTATTTATAACAACATAAAATCTCCACCTAAAAGACTTGTTGATGATGTTATATAAATTCTTTGATTCTGTATAAATATCATGTTGGGCAATTGCCAAGGCAAAGAGGATTTAGACTCCACCACTCTCCCAACCTTGACATCATGGTAACTATACCATTTCAAATAATAACATTCTGGTATGAATTCTTTACAAACATGTTATAGGAGCTTTCTATGGTAAAACATTGAGAAATTTATAAGAAGCTCCAGTTTTGTTTCATAAAACATTGAGAAAAAAATGCACCACTAATCACTCTCAAAGAAATTTATAAGAAGCTCACCTGCCTGAAAGTGTCAAAACTTGAAATGCATCTTAAACGGTTAGGCTAAATCCTCTTTTATTCATTAATTCTCCATACCCGCATAACATGAGATATATAACTCCTATTTATGCTAGTGACATCCATACTTGCACAACTTGAGTTAGATTCCTCTTCCTAATTTATGGAAAGATGCCATTCTTAAACCATTTGGATTGGATTCTTGTTTCTACTTCAAACAGGACTAGATCTCTAAAAAATAACTAATATAAAAAATTATAAAAAAATACTAAAATCCTACAACAAATGCCTCTTGATTTCTATATCAAATTAACGTTTTATTGCTCTGTCTAATTCTTCACGAATTGAAAGATAATATTCGATTAAATTTTTTTTCGAAAAAAAAATTTCGATTTAACCAACCCACTTCGATATCCAAATGATGAAATTTTGACTAAATTCAACCCCTTCAATATCTATAGTGTTCAAAATAATCCATATCAAATCTTGTGATCCTCCTAAATTTTCATAATGGTTAAAGTAATCTATATTGCATTTAGTAATCTTTTTAAATATTCGTAGTGGCTAAGGTAGTCCACATCGAGTTTGATGATTCATCTACATCATTCATCATGAAAGTGCAGAGCCACTTCATCTATTTTTTTGCAATATCAATTGTTGCGTCGCATCTAGAACAAATCTCCAAGCACCCTGAACCTCATCATTCATCAACTTGTATAGGTCTTGAAGTAACCATTGAACTTGTGTAGCATCCATTGGCATGAACATCAAAGTCCAAAATCCAATACCTTTGCATTGTAGTTGTCATCTAAAAGTATGTTAGAAGACTTGACATCCCCGTGAAGGATTGAAGGGGAAGCGGATGAATATAGATATGCAAGGGCTTCTGCAGATTGTAAGGCAATCTCCAAACGGATATCCAAAGAAATGTGGGAGGTCCTACTCCTGTCATGGATTAATTGGAATAAGGTTCCATGGGCGACGAATTCCTAAACCAACATAGGGTCTTCTACCTCCAAACAACATCCCAAGAGCTTCACCACATTCTTATGATTGATATGAGAAAGAATAACCATCTCCTCCCACATTCCTTCTTTTGGTAATCCTCAATTATTCTTGATTTTATTATGGCAACTGCATGATTGTTATTCCGTATTCCCTTGTAGACAATTCCATGGCCTCCACCTCTAAGAATTCGGCCCTTGTCAAAGTTGTTTGTTTCCTGCTTTAGCTCTCCTTTCGTAAATACCTTACATGCAATCATGAAAGAGGTCAAGAGTGGAGCTCAGTGTTGGACTTTGCAATGCTACATTATCCAGACATGAAAGGTGGTGTGATGGTACGCCTCCTGCAGAATTTGTTACTCTTTCTTTACCTGCACTTTAGAAGCAAGAAAATGTACGGGGCCACTAAACCACCATGGGAGATCAAGATGACGTCATATATCATATTGGAAAATATATATGCCAAGAGGATGGATTAACAGCTCAAAGCGTTAAGAGCTACACTTTAATCCTTGGATATTCCAACTAAACATGAGACTTGAAAAGATCTATTTATAGAATATCTTTCAAGATTACTTCCACATGCTGAGAGCATTATCTTGTACATAACCATCAAAGGGCTCATGATCTTACCATGAGAGATGCAATACAGAGAATTGTACTGGTTATTATCATGTTTTAGAAAATCTCAATTTTATTGCGTCATTGAATGAGAAGCTGATGATGGATGTTGCATTTCCTATGAAGTGATCGATAATGGTGAAATTGTCTTAGTTCCATTAACGAATCACAAACCAATCCTGTAATTTCCAAACAAATGTTCAAAAAGCTTTAATGCATGGAAGAAGGATCCAGGACCAAATGTAGAGAAAGCGATGACAACAGAAAATACTTCCATGGCATTAATGTCAATCTGCTGTAAAGAAATAGCAGAGTTGCAAACCCCTCTTAGCTCCAGAAAAATCAGAAAATCATGCATGTAGCAATCATTGCCAGCCAATCATAGGCTCAAATAACATAAGTTTTCTTTATCTACCATTGCAAGAGAAAAGATCAGAAGATGAGAAGAAAAGGATGGAGCTTGACCTTAAACGATCCAAACGCCAGACCCTTCTTCTGATTTTGTAACTGCGACATCATGATTTTATCATATGCCCTCCCTAGCTGGAAAAACACAATTTTCAATTAAGTATTCAAAGTAAATGTCCCATATATGTAAACTTATTCACTACCATGGAGAAAAGGGTCATAGATATAAAGAAAATGCAAAGAAACAAGATGGAAATCAATGTCCTTAAAACTAACTGTGACTACAATGCCAGTCAAGGAATCCCTTCTTAACCTACTTTGCCACATATGCTTCATCCCCCTCCACTCTGCATCCTTACGCCTTCTTGAGTAGGCTGCCTTCATCATATCAAATCCTTCCACTGGACTCACACCAAGAACCTAGTAACCACAACAATGATACTATAGATAATTAAAACAATCTTCCAGTAATATCAGATGCTGATATGATGAACTCAAAGCACATATTTATTACCTCAGGTTTTCGTCGCTATTTGCATGCAGGCTCCCTGCAGCAGACGTAGCTGTGCAGACCATCCGATAGTGCCTCATAGGTACCCTAGAGAACCTATCAGAACAAAAACTACGTAAAAGCTATCCAATAAAACCACAACCCAAACACCAACAAAACATAGCATTAGAAACCAGAAGGGAGGGTGAAATTGAGAATACTGAAAAAAATTGTGCGTTAAGTCAAATTCCTCTTCCAGTGTATTCAAAACCTCACACACTTCTAGCAATAATGTGAGAGCAGAAAGGGATGAAACTCGTCCAATAGATGATTGAAAACATCAGACAAATTCCACACATCTTTTCTAATACCAAACTTAGAAGGTTCATTTGGATTACACAGAAACAATAAGCCAAACATTCAAAAAATAGAATTGAACATGTCAATAAAAATCAAGAAGAAGACTTTTGGATTAGCTAAACAGAAAACCAAACATACATACGTGTGTGTGTGTGTGTGTTTGCATATAAAGGCAAAGTGCCTTTTAAGTTATATCATCAATCACGACCATCTAATTTTTATTCAAGAACTTAGATTGATTGAGCATTTGGATACTTGTAGTTGAAAATACAAGTAGTTAGGGTTCCAGGTGATTAAAGTTGCTACATTTGCAACTACATTTCCAGTTTCTTGTTTAGTGGGTTTGTAGTAGCAATAAAATAAAATCTTATGTTTGTTTGCTTGCTTGTAAATTAAATGAGAATTGTAACTGTATTTGGTTGTATCACTAAAGTAATATTAATTATGTCTCCACCAACCACTGCCCCTGTTAGGACATAAACCTATCCTGAAGATGGATACCTCTAAAGCCTTTTCGTTTGTCTCACGGCCTATCTGATAAGACAAAATACGACTGGCAGGTATCCAGATGCATCTGAGAAGAGATATGTGGAAACACATAGAATATATGAACATCAAGCACATCGTGTGCATTAAAATTATAAGATTTCTTCAGTTTCTTGGCTATACTTGGGGATATGGTTCCTCCACCAAATACCAATTTCCATAATCATTGCGTTAGTAAAGACCGCGAATTCCATTGAGTTGTGCCGAAAAAAGAGGACGAAAGAATATGACTTCATGGTGGAGAGGATGTCGAAGAGTAATTTCGAAGGATTTACCTCACGGAGGAGACGAGCGGAGCGACTGGAACAGAGGCTCCTCCGGGCGGGATGAGAACTGGGGCATCGGAAGGCGTTTGGGATCGCCGTCGCCATTTCATATCTTCTTGATTTCAGATTCCGTTGGGTTTTAGGGTTTTAGATCTTTTGGGGAGGGGAGCTACGTGCAGAAGGCGGAGAGTGGCCGTCCAAACCCACTGTCTCTCTCGCTGCGATCGGTGATGGACATCGGGAATATTAAACGGGTTATTGCCTTGTTGGGCATGGAACGCCAACTTTAATAGGAGCTTAGGCCTTTAGCTTCTCTGTGACGGGTATAGACGCCATCAGATTGTTTGGCCTGCGGATGCACACCGAATACCATATCCCGGAGCCTCAATTTGCCTGCATCACGAGGTGATTAGCGTGTGCAGCTGCAGCTGGAGGCTCGCCCAGCGTAAGCCTAAACGCACCAATAGAATGCAATTTCTTGGTTTTCATAATCTCATTAGCGTTCTCTCAACAGAAGTATTATTAACGGTTACTTTTACTTGGCACACACTATGAAGATAAAAAGGAGGGAGATTATTTGAGAAAGATCCAATTTTTTGGATTTTTGGCAATATATTGGATTTTTTTTTTTTTGGATACATGGAGGCCAAAAATTGAAAAAATTGCAGTCTTACAAACCCCATGGAACCTACATCAGCATTCAAGATGAATTCAAACTATGAGGAGAGAGTTGTACAGCATAAAACAACAGTCTCCCAATAAACCCTAAGCTACAAATCAATCTGCTGCTTCATTTTTCTCGTGGTAAATGTGAGTCACCTTAAACACTATCAACTATTATTTGCATATATTATGCACAAATATTTAAAATATAAAATGAAACATGAACATAAAAAGGGGAGAGATTATTTGAGAGAGATCCAATTTATTGAGATTTTTTTTTGGCAATACATTGGATTTTTTTTTTTTTTGATACATGAAGGCCAAAAACTGAGTATAGTCGCAGAATCACCTTTTAACCAAAATTGCTGGGCTCCAAATTGCAAAATAGTAATCCCAAGCTAAGCTCAAGCTGCTATCACTCCTGCATATAAAATGGAAGATGTGAGTAATCTGTCCATATATTAAAGTGCCATTATGATTTATGATAACAAAACTTGTAGCTGCACAATCATGAGACACAGATCCATCAAAATTGGCTTTGAGAACACTCAAGGGAGGGGGGCAATCATGCAATATAAATTGGAGAAGTAAATGGTTGGGAGAAAAATATACACCACCTCGAGACTTGGACCCGTGTGCTAAGGCCAACAACATGATTAGCAGACCTGAGACCTTGAAGAAAACAGAGGACTTATCTAACCATTGTAAAGGTGTTGTAAAACATGATTGAAACTACCTTTCATTCTTTACCTTCCACATGATTTATAACATATCAGCAACTATAGGCCAAATCCACTGCTCTACTATGGTATCAGTTAAGACAGCAACTAAAATCGGTACACACATTGAAAATTGCTACGAGAGAGATGTCATATTTAAGAGAGAGACTTGGAAGATTTTTTTAGGGAAAGAAAAAACTAAGGAGGTGTTTGATTGGGGGAAGTGGGGTTTGGAATCGGAATCAAAATGGGTAACTCCCATTCCAACTGTTTGGTTGGAAGGAGTTCCATTCCGATTTCAATTTCGAAGTAGAATGGGAATAGGTCAATCTATATAGAACTCAATCCCTACTCTCTTCTATGGATTCAATTTTTCATTTCAATTTCGATTTCGATTCTGATCACGAACCAAACGCTTCGGGGATTTAGCCATTCAAATTCCGATTCCAAGCCATTCTCATTCCCATTCCCATTTTGATTTCGAGTATGAACCAAACACCCCCTAAAAATAGCAAAAATATAATACATGCACGCACGAGCGCGTGCGGCCCGCACACACATATATATATATATATATAAGGGCATTATACTTGAGGTCGAGAAAACAAAAGGTGCGCAATCTGCCTTTAGTAGTTTTTTTGCAACCAAGATTCTTATTCTGCTGTGATAAGTACTCTAAGAGGGTGTTTGGTTCACAATCAAAATCGGAATGGAATCGAAATGGTTTGGAATCGGAATGGCCAAATCTCCTGAAGCATTTGGTTCGTGATCGAAATCGGAATCGAAATTGAAATAAAAATTGAATCCATAGAGAAGAATAGGATTGTGTTTTATATAGATTGAGCTATTCCCATTCCATCCCGGAATCGGAATCAGAATGGGACTCCTCCAATCAAACGGTTGGAATGAGAGTCACCCATTTCAATTCCAATTCTAGACCCCCAATCTTTCCAACCAAACACCCCCAATAGTAATTAAATAAGTATTTTATCATCTATTCACTTGCATAAATCTAAAGAATTATCCTCCTCTATCATCCATCTACTTGCATAGATCTTAAAGCAATACATCTTCAGTCATTCACCTGCCCGCACAATCTTAAAATACTCCATCCTCTATTATGTATCTGCTTGCATAAATCTCGAAGTGCTCCATTCTCTATTATCCATTTATTTGCACAATTCTTAACATACTTCATCCTTTATCATTCATCAATCTATATAGATTTTAAAGCACTTCATTCTCTGTCATTCATCTATCAGCATGGATTTTGAAGTGCTTTATTCTTTACCATCCATCTGCTTACACAAATTTCAAACTGGTCCATCCTCTATCATCTATCTATCTGTATATATATTTTAAAATATTCCATCCTCTATCATCCATCCATCTGTATAGACTCAAAGCACTCAATCTTCTATCCTCCATTCACATGCACAGATCTCAAAATACTTTATCCATTGTCATTAATATACCTGCATAGATCTCAAAGTACTGCCTCTATCATTTTTTGGCTGTATAGATCTAAAGCACTCCATCCTCAATCATTTATCCATTTGTATGAATCTTAGGACATTTTATTTTTTATCATCTATCCACCTACATAGATCTTAAAGGACAAAATCATTCATCCGCTAGCATACATCTTAAAGTGTTACTTTTCTTTCCATTTTTTGAATTCTCACCAAAATAACAGACTTTTGCAAAGTTGGTAGGAAGGAAGTTCTAAAATTTTATAAAAAAAATTAATTATCATATGATCCTCACGTGATAATGTTTTGCCAATAGAAATACATAATTAGACTACATTGCAATGAATTAAAAATATTTGTGGCTAATTAATACTTTTAAACTTCTAAGATCTAAGTTAAAATCATCCAGACTGGTAGAGGTATCTCTCTCTCTCTCTCTCTCTCTCTCTCTCTCTCTCTTCTATATATATATATATATATATATATATATATATATATATTTTTTTTTTTTTTTTTAATTTCTCCCAAACAAAGTGGTTATAAATGGTTTGAAAAGAGCTATCCAAGGCAATTGATGCTAGAATAAGTTGCTTGCAAGCAAGTTAAAATATGTTGCTGAAGCAAATTGGTGGATCAATGCATCCAAAGGTACATTAATGAGCTATGCACGTTATCTAAATTCAATCCCTAATATGCATCAATTAGGCATCCCAAACCCAGGCCGAGTCAAACTATGTGCTTAGACTCTCTAGTTTGTGTGTTGCATTTGAGGATCTGACTAAATATCTACTTTTGTTTGTGCATGGATCGTCTATGGGTGTTTGAGCAAGATTGCCATGATTGGTCGGACATGATTACCTCGTATGTATCACCTTGTTTAATTGCCCACTGCTGATTAGTGCATGAACTATGGGTGATCGAAGTGGACGCTTGAGTTTGGTATATGAAGTGGAAGTGGAGACTGTCTCAACTCCGCGACCTATTACAATCAATGCTAGTATTGAACTAAATTGTGTTTCATAATGCAGGAAACCTGAAGATAGTGTTGACCCTGTTTCAAGGCCATGGTTATATCTTGCTCCAACAATTCATCAATTTTGGCAACTTGATTAGCAGTGTCTAGAATTGAGGAAGGCTAAAAAGACTTTGCCTATATCTATTATCCTGATGAAGATTTAGATTCGATTCACTTGCCGGGTGTTTGATATCTACGGCAAAGAGGACTGGTTTACCTGTCCATAGTCCTTCAATTACATAGTAAGGAAAGGTAGAGCAATTCAAGTCATGCATCCACCTGGTACGTCCAAAGTCCCCCAATTATATGTCCATAGTCCTTCAATTACATTGCAGGGAAAGGTAGAGCAATTCAAGTCGTGCATCCACCT
The DNA here is from genome assembly GCF_000442705.2 of Elaeis guineensis. Classification (NCBI taxonomy): domain Eukaryota; kingdom Viridiplantae; phylum Streptophyta; class Magnoliopsida; order Arecales; family Arecaceae; genus Elaeis; species Elaeis guineensis. The sequence continues at coordinate 2,274,673 of NC_025996.2, read as the reverse complement.
GATATGTCCAAAGTCCTCCAATTACATGTCCATAGTCCTTCAATTGCATTGCAGGGAAAGGTAGAGCAATTCAAGTCGTGCATCCACCACATATGTCCATAGTCCTCCAATTACATGTCCATGGTCCTTCAATTACACTGTAAGCAAAGGTAATTCACGTGCCCATTGTCCGTCTGATTACCCACCCAGAGATCTGAGAGCACTCCGAACTCTGCAATGCATCCATCTATGCAGATCTCAAAGCATCCAGTGGTTGATCCATTGGTGGATTCGAATGACAGAGGCTCAATCCTTCCCTAACCTTCCGGGAAAAGATGGTGTACCGTAGACTCCCGACATTGAAATAATAATAATAATAATAAAATATGGGAGTACAAACAGGCGTCGAATTCAAATGGATGAGTTTTTTTAAGATACTAAGAAGATAAGAAAGGGGGATATTTTTCTATTCCACTCCTGAAAACAGAGGTGGGATATTTTTTCTATATAATAGCTCTTAATGGTACAATAAAACAATATGGTGATTTTGCCTTCAATATGTACACAATTATATTGAAGTTCATGTCCACTGGACACTGGGTGGAATGGGCCGGGTCAGCCTGTTCCCAAGTAGACTCATCTGGTAAGATGGGAGGCATTGATAGCTCCAATTCTATTTCATAAAATAGTGAAGAAAAAGTATCACTGATCACTCTAAGATACTATTTGGTAGGGGATAATATTTCACATCATCCTAATGATATGAGTTAAATGATGTGATCATTTTATTTGGTATTGCAAAATCCAGCCAGTGATAAATTCGATGATAGCATCACTGTACAATGCAGTGATGCTATCAACACACATACACCAGATGATAGCACATCATCGATATTGTGATGTACTGAAATTATTTTGGAACTAAAATATCCCTAGTCAATAAATTGAGAACAAAATAAAATCCTCCTCATTTTTTCTATAAATGCTATCTACTACATGTGTTTTTTATTTTTATTAGCAGGTTTAGTTAAATAATATGAATACTTTTATTTATTTATTAGATATCTATTTTATTTCTATAAGTAATATGGTTAATTGGCATGAATGGATCATACTAAATCCTTCATGCTTTTATTTTTCTCAATTTATTTTGATAGGCTAAATCATTCTTAATGGGCAGTCCGAATATTGATGGTCAAAATTGACTGAGTCTACTCAAGCCTGATTATATATAATATTATCGTAATATTATTTTAATAGATTCATCAAAATAAATATCTATAATAATAAATAAATAAATATTATATTATTATTACTACTGCTATATATTTTTGTGAGAAGTTATAAATGAAAAATATTTAATCAAGTTGTAGAATAATTATTATGTACTATGTATAAGGTTATTTATGATATTTTATATAGTATCACTATCACTATTTGGTGATATACTAAATACGGTGAAGTTTTATTTCCAATGATATTTTAGTGATATATCAAATACGGTGATTATATATTATCCAAGTATTTATACATCACTACAGTATTCATATCATCCCAATGATCACATCACTTCATTGATTATATCATCGATGATATACTAAATAGTATCTAAAAAATTTATAAGATGCTTACTTGAAAATATCAAAACTTGAGAAACGCCTAAATGCCATGGGCATTTAATGAGGAGCCAAGCCAAATAATTGAGCTTCAAAAATCACATCCATATATGTCTGTATATATAAACATTTCAATTTTTCAATTTTTATATTTTTATACATATATATATATATAATTAATATAGAATATCAATATGATAAACTGAATCATACCGAATCATTTTTGATTCGGTTTCGAGCAGCTTTTATAGATAGCTGATTTGATTTCAATTTTAATTTTTAAAATCTAATTTAAATCAATTCAATTTTGAATTTAGCTCCAAATTAATCCAATCCAACATATACACACATCCATGAGTTAGCATCGATCCTTTAGCCAAAGAATTTAAGATTAATTATTGAGAGTGAGACCCATAAAACAAAATAGTGCCGAAACCATCCTTCTCAGGATTTTATACCATCAAGACTCATATTCTAGCTACTGCTCTCATAGTAATTAAATAAAAGATAATTTTTAAATCTAGCCATATCTTAAAGCAAAAATCGGTTACAACTACTACAAAATCTTCTCAGAATTATTTAATATTAAAATAATAAATATTTTGATGACTTTTGTGATAGCATTTTTATAGAAAATGATAACAAAATGAGAGCATTATTCTTCAGATAATTCACAAAAAATTCCTTACAAAAATTTAAAAAAGTTAAAATTTTTTATTATCAATTATTTATTCCAATTGATTAAAAATTGACTATTATTTCAAAATATTATTTTTTCTCTAATGTTAATCCTTTTTCAAAAGTTCATATATTATATTATATCATATTATAAAACAATATATCATAAAAATATATTATTTTATAATATAATATATTATTATATATAATAATATTTATATAATAAAAAATATTATAAAAAATATAGATAGATCTTAGCAATCTTATAATAGATTAAAATATATAATAAATAATTTTTTTATATAAATATTATCATAAAATATTTATCTAAAATATATAAATTTTCATATAATCTTTTTATCCTTGAATAATAAGTCATCGAAAGAAAGTAAATATATCACATTGAGATCATCTTCGCGTCTCAATATGTAACTTGTCGAGATGGTCCGTTGAAAAGAAGAGCTTCCTAGAAAGAATGGAAAGAGGAAGTATATATGGAATCAATTAATTAAGAATATTATAAATAAAAAAAAAAAAAAATCTCTAAAAAAACCTATATACACGGTCAAAAAATTCATATTCTTTAATATATATATATATATATTATAATTAGAAATACCTCAAAATAAATATTAACTCGATCCCATTTTTTGATGCTGTATTCTATCCGTATTAATGGCACATGGATTTTCATTCCATCTGTATTATTAATTTATTTTTTATATTTTTTAAAATCGAAATGGATGGAACAATAGCTGTTAACTTTTAATTTTAGAGGCCGATCACCTTGAATCTACTCTCTCTCTCTCTCTCTCTCTATATATATATATATATACACAACGTTTTCACGTGATTGCGTTTTCCAGGCGCGATCGCCGGTCTACCCACGCCTTGTGGACCGTTGACTGAATCCACGGAGTCTCAACATCTCACCGATGGGATGCACGAGTTGTAAATATTAAAATAGTGAAGTCCAAATAGGCGTGCAGTTCAAATGGAGGGGTTTTCTTATAATACTTACGAGATTAGAGAGGTGGCACATTTTTCTATTCAATACTTGATAGGAGAGGTGGGATTTTTTTTTTTTGCATCAACTCCTAAGGGCACACGTGGTGGTTTTGCATTCAATGTGCTAACATTTGCGCAGTAGTCCACCTTGGCTAGAGTACCTAATAAGACGGGAATTGATAGCTTCCGTTCCGCTTCATAAAACAGTACTGAGAAAAAAATGCACCACTAATCAGTTCCAAAGAAATTTAAAAGAAGCTCACATGCCTCAAAATGCCAAAAACTAAGAAACACCTCAATGTGATAGCTGTCCAAGGAGGAGTTATGCCAAATAATTGAACTTTAAAAGTCACATCGACTATAGATTATGATGTTGGTGTTGTTACCTGTCCAAAGAAAAATAACAATCCAACGTGACAGCGCTGAACCACTTGATCTTTTTTTCCATCATGTCAACTGTTGGTTCGCACTTAGAACAGATCCCCGAGCACTCCGAACCCTATCATTCATCCACCTATAGAGATCTTGAAGCAACCGTTACATAATCCAACTGTGATTCGCGTGAAGGAATGTAAATTCTTCATGAAAGATACAACCCCTATTCCTATAGAAGTTCCAGAAGTTTTCTCTAAGAAATTATTCATCCGCTGGTCTCATGTTGAGCGTTTCTGCACCAGATATTTCAAGTTTGTATCTGGGGGATACCATTATTTGTTAAGCAAATGGGATGACGGAACTTGGAGCTATGCTCTCTTCAACTAAAAGCCTGGTTCAGATGATTAACAAAGCAACAACAACAACATTGAGGATGAAACCATAAATATATAATTTAACTTAGTCATATTTCAAAAACTAAAAATACTGCATCTCACAGACGCACAAGTACATATAAACGAGCATCATAGTTCTAATGCATGGGGGTAGAAACTTATAGTTGTAATGCATGGGAGCAAAACAACAATATGATCATCCTCCAACTCTTTTTCAAAAGACAGGAAAAAAAAAAAAAAAGATCATCTTCCGCATTCTATATCCAGCGCTGCTTTTGTTTCGATAATACTATAAGACCCAGAGATTTCATTTTCAGTGTAGCTTGATGGCTGACCAAGCAAGTTCTCAATCTCTTCAGAATTATGTTGTAAAAAGGGATGCCGTTTGAATTTTCTTAACCGATCTAGATCATCAGCCACCTCCTTCATTGAAGGCCTATCTTCACCCCGAACATTGAGGCATTGTCTTGCTAGCTCAGCAATTTCTCCTATCAACTCCATATCCTCTTCATTTTTAATGTGACTGTCCAACAGCTGTAGAAGTCGATCCTCCTTCATGGCGGATAAAAAGCTTGATGAGAGGCTCTTTTCTTCCTTCGATCCTTCAAAATAAATTGCCTTCCTTCCCGTGAGAAGCTCCAAAAGGACTACACCGAAACTATAAACATCACTTTTATCGGTTAATTGGCACGTTTGTAGGTATTCGGGATCCAAGTAACCACAAGTCCCTTGAACTAGTGTAGCAAACTGAGTTTCATCCTTTGGCACGAACATGGAAGCTCCAAAATCCGACACCTTTGCATTGTAGTTGTCATCTAAAAGTATGTTCGAAGACTTGACATCTCCATGAAGGATTGGGGGTGAAGCTGATGAATGTAGATATGCCAGGGCTTCTGCGGACTGTAAAGCAATCTCCAAACGGGTATCCAATGAAATGTGGGATGTCCTCTTCCTGTCATGGATTAATTGGAATAAGGTTCCGTTGGAGACAAATTCATAAACCAACATCGGGACTTCCACCTCCAGACAACATCCCAAGAGCTTCACCACATTCCTATGGTTGATCTGGGAAAGAATAACCATTTCCTTCCCAAATTCCATCTTCTGGTGGTCATCAATTAATTTTGATTTTTTTATGGCAACTGCATGATTGTCATCGAGTATTCCCTTGTAGACAGTTCCATGGCCTCCACCTCCAAGAATTCGGTTCTTGTCAAAGTTGTTTGTTGCCTGCTCTAGCTCTTCTTTCGTGAATACCTTAAATGCAAGACCTTGTTTCGACTTTATCTCTTCTAGCAACAACCGCCCTCCATGTCGCCGAAAGTATTCCTCTTTTATCCTCATAAGTTTTCCTCTTTCGTGTACCATGGAAATGACAATGCATAGTAAGAGTAGAAGGGCAAAGCTGGTGCTGGTGACAATGCCTGGAGATGGTAAATAGATCGAAAAATCATTCATGAGTTCGAGCAAAAAGGAGCTTTTCCCTCATATATATGATAAAATTGAAGAATCTCAAATAAAAATAATAAACACTCTTTTCTTATGGTGGAAAGATGACAAGAAGAATACTTGCTTCACACACCACAATGGACAAATCACCTTCCTATTTATAGATGCCTAGATGCCTTTTTATATTCCATAGCATTTAATTCATGCATGGAATACTAAGAAGCATTTACAGAATTCTATGTATTCTTCATCTATCAAGAAGCCTATTCCTTTTTACAAGGAGGCCTTTCAGATTTCCAAAAGACCCTTTAGTTTTCCAAGAGGTCTTTTAGTTTTTCAAAGTCATTTAATGATAAGTTTAAAATAATCCAACAATTCCCCCTTTAAACTTGTTCATCTTGGTGCTATGACTCCAAGCATCTTCCTCAGCCTTTGATAGTCTTCACTTTTGAGTGATTTTGTGAATATATCAGCAACTTGTTCCTTTGATTTGCAATACACAACCTCCACAATTCCTTTTTTGACTTGATCACGAAGAAAATGGAATCTAGTGTCGATATGTTTGCTTCTTCCATGTTGGACTGGATTCTTGGCTAACTCAATAGCAGATTTGTTATCAACATTGATCTTTATAGGCTCTTTTTGTGGATGACCCAATTCTTCTAGCAAATTTCGCAACCATATAGCCTCACATACACATGATGCCGCTGCAACATACTCCGCCTCACATGTAGATAGTGCCACAATAGATTGCTTCTTTGAGCTCCAAGAGAAAGCATTAGCACCAAAATAAAAAACATAACCGGAAGTGCTCTTCCGTTCATCAAGATCTCCACCCCAATCACTATCAGAAAAACCAATTAAACTTGCATCATTGGAATGAGCATAAAACATACCATGATCAAGAGTTCCTTTAAGATATCTAAGAATCCTCTTTGCCGCCATCCAATGTGACTCCTTTGGATGCTCCATATATCTACTAATCAAACCAACTCCATAAACAATATCGGGCCGACTTATAGTGAGATAGCGAAGACTTCCAACAAGACTTTTGAAGAGAGTCGAGTTCACCTCCTTGCCTTCTCCTTCTTTATTAAGTTTTTCTCCATAAGCCACCGGGGTGTTTACTTCCTTACAACTCTCCATTTTGAATTTTTTTAGAATGTTTCTTGCATATCTCCCTTGAGAAATGAAGATGCCATCTTCTCTGTGCTTTACCTCGATGCCAAGAAAATAGGACATCAAGTCTCCACCCGTCATTTCGAACTCCTTGCCCATAGCTGCTTTGAATTCATAAATCATTTCCTTGCTGCTACCTGTCACAAGAAGGTCATCTACATATAAACATATTATCAAAATATCATCTCCTTTTTTCTTCACATAGGTGGCATATTCATAGGGGCACTTGACAAAGCCGTATCCCTGGAGATAATGATCGATCCGTGTATTCCATGCTCGGGGTGCTTGCTTCAACCCATACAAAGCTTTTCGTAACTTATACACTTTATCTTCCATGCCTTTAAGGATATAACCCTCCGGTTGCTCAATATAAACTTCTTCTTCAAGGTAGCCATTGAGAAATGCTGACTTCACATCCATATGGTACATCTTCCACTTGTGATGAGATGCAAGTGAGAAGATAAGCTTCACGGTGTCAAGTCGAGCAACTGGTGCAAAGACTTCATCATAGTCGAATCCCTTCTTTTGCTTGTAGCCTTTGGCAACAAGACGAGCTTTGTATCTTTCTACTTCTCCATTAGCAGTGTGCTTCACTTTGTACACCCACTTAACGTCTATCGCCTTTTGTCCTTTTGGAAGTGTAGTTAACTCCCATGTATTATTTTTCTCTAGGGCATGGATCTCCTCCTTCATTGCCTTTCTCCATTCAGCTTTCTGCACTGCTTCATCAAATGTTAGAGATTCAACATCAGCAAATAAACAATATAAATCAACTTGTTCAACTGCTTCTGTTTCATCGTAAAGATCATTAAGACTTCTAAATTTTCTTCCATGACTTCTTGTTGATATAGAATGACTTGAAGAAGCCGGTGTAGCTTGTGGTGGTGGAGATGATCTTGCTGGTGATAATATTGGTTGGACAGCCTCCACTTCTATGTTCTCCTCAGCTTCATTATGAAGTGGTACATATTTGGTATGAGAATCTGTGCCACTCCAATCCCATACATCATCTTCCTTGAAGACCACATCTCGACTGATGATTACCTTATTTGCCGTTGGATCATACAACTTGTAGGCTTTGGATTGCTCACTGTATCCTATGAAGATGCACTTTTGGCTTCGATTATCAAGCTTTTTTCTCTTCTCTTGTGGCACTTGGGCATAAGCAATGCTCCCAAAAATCTTCAAGTGGCTCACTCCTGGCTTGTAGCCACTCCAAGCTTCCTTTGGTGTCATTCCTTTGATGAACTTTGTCGGACTTCGGTTGATGAGATAGGCTGCACATGCCACCGCTTCAGCCCAAAATTGCTCGGGAAGGTTCTTCTCTTTCAACATACTTCTTGTCATGTCAAGGATGGTCCGATTCTTCCTTTCGGCTACTCCATTTTGTTGTGGAGAGTACGGAGCAGTGAATTGATGTCGAACTCCTTCTTCATCACAATAGTTCCTGAAAGCATTTGACATGTATTCTCCACCTCTATCGGATCTCAAAATTTGTACTTTATAGTTACATTCTTTTTCAACTAAAGATTTAAAATTTTTAAATGTAGAAAGTGCAGCCGACTTTTCTTTAAGAAAATAAACCCACAACATTCTACTAAAATCATCAACAAATGTTATAAAATATTTGTTACCACCATGAGATTCTGGAAGAGGGCCGCATATATCAGTATGCACCAACTGCAATGGTCTCATTGCTTTCCAAGACTTTCCACCTTTGAAGGGAGCTCTTGTATGCTTTGCTAGTGTGCACTTTTCACAAACTTCATTTGGATAATATATATGCGGAAGACCTTTCACCATACCATCTTTAGATAGCAATTTCAAACTTCCAAAATTTAAATGTCCAAGCCTGAGATGCCAAAGCCAAGAAGGGTTCTTGATATCCACTTGCAAGCAATTTTGAGAATCTGTCTTCAAGAGAAGAGGAAACATCCTGTTCTTCGCCATCTGGACACAAGCAATCAGCTTCCCATTCCCATCTCTTAAGGTTAGTGATGACCCTTTCATATGAATTATATAACCCTTCTCCAAAAGTTGGCCAATACTTAGAATATTACTCTTCAAGTCTGGCACATAATATACATTGGAAATAAAATCAGACGTACCATTCTTTTGTTGAATCATGATCTTGCCTCTTCCTTTGACGGGAACTTTAGAGAAATCCCCAAACTTCACATCACCATGCACCCCTTCTTGCAACTCCACGAATAGGTCTTTTCTTCCACACATGTGGTTTGTGGCTCCTGAGTCAAGAAACCACACATTCTTCAAGTCTCCATTTTGTTGGCATGCCAAAAGAAGAGTTGGCTCTTCTTCTTGGTTTTTGGATTCAGAGTAGTTGCTTTGCTCATTGTTCCAACACTCATAGCTATAATGCCCATATTTGTGGCAATTATAGCATTGAACATTGGATCTTGCTTGGTCACGACCTCCATTTAATCTTCTACCTCGACCATGTTCACCTCTTCTACCACCTCTTCCATTGTTGAAATTTGGAGTTCGGCCTCTTCCACCATTGTAGCCTCCTCGACCATGACTACGGCCTCGACCACGACCACGATAGTTGTTGCCACCACCTCTTATGTTGCTACTAGCATCTCGAAATGCTTGAGATTGCCCTTGATCCTTTCCTTTTTGATCTTTGGCCTCCACCTTTGATTGAAGTATTTGCTCTGTATTAGCTGCTTCAATTTTATTTTGCTTCTTTTGTTCATGGACTTGAAGTTTACCCATCAACGCATTGATGGATAGAGTATCCACATCATTAGCTTCTTCAATAGCGACAACAATATGCTCAAACCTCGGTGTCAAAGACCGAAGTATCTTCTCTACCACTCGAACATCATCTATCTTCTCTCCATTCCTCTTCAATTGGTTTACGATAACCAATATTCGAGAAAAGTAGTTGAAGATATTCTCCGTCTCCTTCATGGTGGCGACTTCAAATTCTCCTCGTAGTTGTTGTAGTCGAATTCGCTTCACTTTTTCTTCTCCTTTAAATATGATGGAGAGAGTATCCCATGCTTGCTTTGCAGAAGTTGCCTCAGCAATTCTTTCAAATGTCACCTCATCCAAGGCTTGATACAATTGAAACAAAGCTTTCTTGTCTCTCCTCCTTGTTACTCTCAAAGCCTCCTTTTGATTTTGATTGTACCCTCTCTCTTGATCTGGTGTAGGCTCGGTGTAGCCATCATTAACGATCTCCCATAGATCTTGTGAGCCAAACAATGACTTCATCTGGATACACCAATTCCCAAAGTTCTCCTTAGTAAGCTTTGGGATTTGCATTTGCACACCATCACTAGCCATTTCTCTTAGGATCAGTCTTCTCAACAAGACAAGGCTCTGATACCAAATGATAAAATTGAAGAATCTCAAATAAAAATAATAAACACTCTTTTCTTATGGTGGAAAGATGACAAGAAGAATACTTGCTTCACACACCACAATGGACAAATCACCTTCCTATTTATAGATGCCTAGATGCCTTTTTATATTCCATAGCATTTAATTCATGCATGGAATACTAAGAAGCATTTACAGAATTCTATGTATTCTTCATCTATCAAGAAGCCTATTCCTTTTTACAAGGAGGCCTTTCAGATTTCCAAGAGACCCTTTAGTTTTCCAAGAGGTCTTTTAGTTTTTCAAAGTCATTTAATGATAAGTTTAAAATAATCCAACAATATATATTTTTTTTTTTTTCCTTTTTTTTTTTTTTGGTTTGATGAGAAGGAGACTAATTATGGGAAGATAGTCCCATTAGTCGACAAATTTTATTGCCAAAAGCACCTCCCAAAGAGGAGAGGGAATCAGGGAATGTACGATTAGAAGGTGCCTAGTCTATGCCTAGTTCTATGTTTTTTATTTTCCATGCTAAACAAAGGTTGAAACTTTTAAGCAAGCAGCCTAGTTCTATGCTTGCACAATTGAAGTTTGTGCTTGATGCATGTGTAATATTGAAACTCGATGGAAGTGGTAGAAAACGAATTTATTGGTAAATAGGGAGGGATTACCTATAACCAATTTCACTGACGTGGAAAGGTTGCTGTGGTCGGGATTAACGCAGGTTCCCCTGGGGATGGAGGTTTGGCAGCAGCCGATGCCAGAGCATGACCCGTTTGTCAGGCTCGCAGTGCTGTTGCAGACCGATACACATCCGCTTACGTAGCTTTCTTTCTGATTCTTCCCTCTGATGTACGCGAGGGTGTCACAGCCGACAACCGTGAACTTGTTATCGGTGTCGGAGAACCGGAATGGATAGTCGGTGAAATTTAGTTGCCATGTGTTGTGCGACACGTTGGCGTATGTGGCGTTGTAGCATTGCCAGGATATGTAGTTGTAGATGCGAGCCTGGGCTGCCTGCAAGGATATGTTGATGAACTCGACGTTGGTGTGGAATGGTTTTTGGACGCCATTGCCAGTGTCGTTGCAACTAAGCGCGAAACCTCGAGCTGGGAAGGAGCACTTCGTCTCGATGCCGAATGGGTAGGGGATGCTAACGTTGCCGCATGTCGCGGGGCAGCCAGGAAGTGTGTTGACCGATGCCGATGCCGACGCCGTCACGGCCACGAGCAGTACTGTCAAGAGACGGTGGCACGGCAGCATCCATGCGCACATGAATGGGTTTGCTCCTCTGATCACTCTCCCGGACTCTCCCATATGTAACTCTCTTTCCTTATTCGATGTATCAATATGCTTCTTCGTCTTCCCAAAGCCATGGCACGCCACTAAGTATATAAAGCAGATCGAGCGGGACGTAAGTGGAACGAGGAGGATCACATCTACAACCGAAGGCACGTTCTAGGTATTTTCTCAAGTCACCAGGGCTGGCCTATTCAACTGGGAAATGATTTAGGTCATATGTGTGTGTGTGTGTGTGTACTGCTGTAGAAATTAAGTGGTTGTAATTAGCTGTATGTATCATCATATGGTGCGTATGGTATGGAAAATGATTTCTTCAAATGAAGAATTTTCCAACTCTACGGCCAATTCCATTTAATTTTTCATGGCGACCAAGTCCAGTAGCTAGTCGATCGCGCGTCCTTGGTCCATGGCTGACTCAACATTTTCACGTGATTGCATTTTCAGGACGCGCGTTAACTCAATCCATGGTCCAGACGGCATCCACGGAGCCATACATATTTCCTGAAACGATAGACGTGGTCCTGTCCCACGACTTGCTCCATTGCTAGGTCTTCTTCAGTAGTCAATCACTGACAATGGCCGGATGGGATGCAGTTTGGCCGTCATGCATGGTGTGGGGATCCTTTTGGTACCAAAAACTTACCAAATTTTTTTTTAAAAAAAAAAGCTAGACTTCAAGGATTAATTTAAAGAAACTCTTTCTAAAATCAACATGCCCTTGATCCAAGTTTTGCTATATTTAATTTGCTCGTATTTCGGTATCTCTATTTCTATGTGTTAATTGACATTTTAGGATGTTGCAAAATTTCTGCCTGCGTCTCATTAGCCTGCCACCTTGACTGAGGTAATATTAAGATCCAAGTTTAACGAGCGATAGGTCATCCACTATGATAGCTAAGATAATCAGGCTTTAAAAATTTTGACACCAAAACCTTCTCCAAAGCTTGAATGATATGGAGGTTGAGTCGGGCTATCAAACGTAAACTACAACTTAATTTAAATTGATTTTAGATCTGATATAATTATATCCAAATCTAACTGACTCGCTCAGTAAACCAAAATTGAACATGTGTTGTGTAGTTTTTTCTAGTAAAAGATGCATGTTGTATATAGTAGCAAGGAAAACGTGCACTGCACATTCGAAAACCTGTTAAGGAAAAATTATAGATTTTGAGATGAGATATATAAAATCCATAGATTAGATAAAGAGTATTTAAAAAAAAAAATCAAAAGAACCCAATTATTTAGGGACATTGATAGGAGATGGATAGGATTTTTTTTTTTGAAAACAAAAATAGAGTCAAATTACTAGAGTTTGATGCCTTCAATGTTGAAGTTTGCGGCTACGTTCCTCAAAAAAAAAAAAAAAAAAAAAAAAAAAAGAAAGAAAACTGGTTTTCGGCTAAGACCGCAAGTGGGACTAGGTTGGACCTCTAATGGACAAACCATAAAAATGAGCTCTACTACGAATGACATATAGGAATATGGATATAACTTATAAAGCTGTGTGGTGCCAAGAACCAGCTGCCAATCATCAAAAAATAAAGATGTTTCACGTACTTGATTTTGGTTTTGGATAGAAGTTACGGTGATTCGTATTTCCGTGTTCGAAAATGTCCTCTGATTAGAAAAGGGCATGCTTGCATGTTCTTGGTTTTGGTTAAAAGTGACCTTTTACGGCAAGAGTTATGGAGGGAAATAATCTCTTTCCATTTTTTAATGTTGTTTTTTTTTGTTTCTTCCATCTTCAAACGACTCCACCATTTTATTATTTGCTCCACTCCAAAGAACTTGTATGAGTAGATTTCTATTGAATATTATTAGGACCAACCTCTTTAGCACTCTTTCTAATGTGCTAGTACACTAGTTTGGTAAAAGATCATCGATATATGTTATATATAGAATAGGGTATATTATTCTTGTTATATTTTTAAGTTATAAATGATAATTCTTTCGCTGAAACATGCATAAGACTATTTTGTGCATATAAATTTTAAATCAAGAATTTTCGTATTTCGTATCAATTTTACATCTCCTATATAAATTAGGTCCTCAGGAGGCAATCTTAACTTTGTGTATAAGTTCTAACAAGCTAAGAGTCATAAGTTATCCAAAGGATGCACAGGGAAAACAATAAAAGGTAGTGTCCAATGGATGCACATAGAACGAGAGTCCATCTTTCTAAAGATACTTCTATTGGAGCTTAGAATGAGGAGAACACGTTTTCCACATAGTGAAAAATTACCCATTAACTGCATGAGACTACCAAACCATGAAGAGATTATTAACAAAAGTTAATAATACTTGGTATAAATATAAATATAAATGAATAATATTTTAGTACATTAACTAAAATTAATAATATTATAAAAATGGTAAAATTAATAATATCAATAACACTAATAATACTGATATTATTTTAATAAAATAATATATTTTAGTAAAAATAATAATCTTTTACCAATGAAAAGATTAATAATGTTAATAATATTTTAATATATTAACAAAATTATATTTTATTCAAAATAAATAAAAGTATTTATTAATAAAATAAATATCTTGTATATTAATGAAATTATATTTTTCTAAATAATTATGTATCTGATAAAAATAATATTTTAGGAGAGGTATATTTTCTAAATTTAAAAAAGGTACCACTTTCATCGAGCAGGTTATATGCTAATATATATGTATCAATGAGCCATGCATGTTGCTTAAATTCGATCCCTTATGTTGCATCAATTAAGCATCCCAATCCCAATTTGAGTAAACCTTATGCTCGGTTTCTCCCTGGACTGCACATTGTGCCAGGAGATCTGATTAAATACCTACTTTTGCTTATGCATTGAACGACTATGGATGTTTGAGCAAGTTTGGTAATGGTACCAATGGTCAAGCATGCTCATGTTTTATGCACTGTATTATTTAATTGCCTAGTGGTGTTTAACACGTGAACCATGGGTGGGCGAATTGGACCCTTGTGTTGGTACACAAGGTGGAGATGAATCCAAGTCCGTGATCCATTATGCATAAGACGTGTTTGGCTGGGAAGAATTAGATTTTAGATTAAAAATGAAAATAAGTGGCTCTCCAGCTCCACCCATTTAGTTGGATAAAGTCTCACTTTCATTCTCATTCAAGAGAAGAATAGGAATGTTTCAATACTTCAAAATCCAATTTGATCGCTCTAACATTCAAACCTATTCCATCAAATTTATTTTAAAAAATTAATTTTTCAAAAATGTTTTTTTTGATTAATTGATTTTTTTTTATTTTTTATTTAATGGAGTTTTGGATTCCGATTCCGATACACGTAACCTTAATTTCAGGAGGCGACCAAGTCCGCTGTCCAGTCGGTCGCGCGTCCTTGGGTCCAAGACGCGTTAACTCGATCCCTCGTCTCCCCAGGCTTTGGAGGACCCTTCTTATCCGCACAGGAAAACGACACATAGACTTGCCCTGTTCGACGACTTGTCTAGTCACTGGGTCTTCGCCAGTAGTCCGTCACTGATGTGATATCCACAGTGCCATTTGGCCGTCGTCATTGTGCGAGGATATCCACACCGCGTCCCTGGGCATTCTGCATCTGTCCGAAAACCATGCACTCCATTCCGAAAACGACAAACTCCAGTCTCGGTCCCCTTCGACGACTTGCTCCGCCACTGGGTCTTCTCCACTTGCAGCAGTCAATCGAGCAGTAAATGCCAAACAATTGCTGGATGGCGTTGCGGATTGGCCGTCACGCATGGTGTGAGGATCCCTTATTCCGTTGGTACCAAAAAGTTAATATATATATATAGATCATTTAACTCCGGATCGAATTGAAGATACCTAGTATCCCAGTTGTCTGGACCGTATATGACAGTAAGGATTCACATGATATGTGGAACCACCACGTAATATTTGGTCAACTATTAAGTCAATGATATTTTTATCCTTCGATAACCCGATATAATTTCGCCGGGATTCGGTCGATGAAAGGAAGGGAAAGGACCTAATTAATACTTCGGTGAACTTTACAATTAACTTCCATGCAAATATGAGAAGGATGAGCAATAATACACAAATATCAAAGACTTCCAGATTAACCTCTTTTTTTAAAAAAAAAAAAAATCTCCTAAAATCAACATACAGTTGATCCAAGTTTTGCTATATTTGCTAGTATTTCAGCAAATCTATTTCTATGTATTAATTGATATTTCAGGATATTGCAAAATTTTTTCCTAAAATTTAATTGGTCTGCCACCGTGAGTGAGATAATGTTAAGATCCTAGTTTAACTAGCTATGCATCATCCGCCATGATAGCTAAGATAATCAGCCTTTAAAAATCTTGACACCAAAACCCTCTCCAAACCTTGAATGACATGGAGGTTGAGTCCGGCTACTTAAATGTAAATTACAACTTGATTTAAATTGCTTTTTGGTCTGATATCATATCCAAATATAACTCATTCACTCGGTAAACCAATGTTGAAGATATGTTGTATATTTTTTTCTGGTAAAGGATGCGTTGTATATGCTAGCAAGGAAAACGTGCACTACACATTCAAAAATCGGTTAATGAAAAATTATAGAACTTGAGATAAGATGTATAAATCCATAAATTAGATAAAGAGTATTGTTTTTTTTTTGAAATTTTAAAAAGAAACCAATTATTTCGGGACATAGATAGGAGATGGATAGGATTAATTTGAAAACAAAAATAGAGTCAAATTACTAGAGTTTGATGCCTGTGTTAATGCGTCAATGTCGAAGTTATGCAGTTACCTCAACTCCATGCCAAATTATATCTCTATAAACCTCATCATCTTGTACCAAAAAAAAAAAAACCCATGCAACGGACAATGCTTTCTTGTGAAACCATGCGGTTGGTTATTGAGTTTCGGGATAGAAATTCCGACCCCTGTCCATACAGAGATGCGGTCATATAGTAACTGGGTTGGGGCTGGTTCGTTGAGGAATCCCGATGTAAAATTTCCGGCTAAGTTCCTAAAAACTTCAAAAAAAATAAAAATAAAAAAGGAGTTTTGGAAGCCCACAAGTGGGACTAGGTTGGACCTGCCGTGGATTAACGACAAAAATGAGCTCTACTGGGAATGACATCGATCGGAAATATGTATATAACTTATAAAGCTGTCTGGTGCCAAGAACCAGCAGCAAATCATCAAAAAATACAGTTTCACGTTCTTGGTTTTTGGCTAGATCTTTTTTTTTTTTTTGAGTAAAAGGGAAGCATGAAACCACCATATGAGCTCACTCCTAGGCCTCCATCATCACCATAATGTCATCTTTCAAAAGATGTCAGAACTTCTGAAAGAAAGCAAGGTGATTCGTATTTGACTAACAACTGCACAAAAATGCCCTCTCGTTAGAAAAGGGTATGCTTGCATGTTCCTAGTTTTGGTCAAAAGTGACCTTGTACTGCAAGAGTTAAGAGGGAAATAATCTCTTCCCATTACTTTTTTTATTTTGATCTTGTTTCTTCCATCTTCAAACTACTTCACCATTATATTATTTGTTCCATTCCAAAGAACTTGTATTAGCAGATATCTATTGAATACCGTTATGGTGGGTCTCTCTTGCACTTTTTCTAATGTGGTAATATGGTAGTCCGATAAAAGATATCAAGATATGTTATAGATAGATTAGGATATATTATTTTTATTTTATTTTTAAAGTTATAAATGATGACACTTTTGTCGAAATATGCATGAGACTTTTTTTGTGCATATATATAACTTCCAGATGAAGAATTTTTGAATTTGGTATCATTTTTACATCTCCTATATAAATTAATTAGATCGTAAGGACACAAGCTTGGCCTTGCATAAGTACCCACCAACCTAAGAGTCCTATTCTATTTATAAGTACTACAAATCTAATAAAAAATATCATGATCCATGTGGGTCATGGGTCGAATTATCTCTGATATCACTTATAACAACAAAGAACCTCTCCTAAAAAGATTTATTGGAAGATGTAATCTAAATTTTTTTGATCTTGTATAAATGTCGTGTTGGACATACGTCATCAAGGCAAAGGGGATTTGGACTCCACCACTCTCCCAACCTTGACACCAAGGTAGCTCTATATCATTTCAAATAATAACATTCTGATGTGAATTCTATACAAATATGTTATCGGAGCTTTCTACAATAATATACAGCAACTTTTCAAAGCCTACGTACCTCTAGCCTACAATGGATTCTGGTGTGAAGCTGGATGAGAGAACCATTCTTGCAGAAGGGATGTATATCTCAACTAGGTTGCTTTCTCGGCGCATCAAAATATGTCATATGTCAAATTGTAGGAATCTAGACAGACTGACGATTTACTCAATTCGCCACTCTTGGTTTATTGTTTTTCTAAAAAAAAAAAAAAAAAAAAGAGAGAGAAACGCGTTAGCTAAAAGCCAAAACAGTCATTGATCGATTTAATTGTTACGACTTTCGTGGATCGCAACTACACACATTTTTCTCCCTCAAACATGAAGTTTTCTTTCTCAAATTATAAACTTTTCAAATTCTTCATGTGAAGAGTCTGAATATCTTGCTATCAACATTTCAAATCTCTCTCTCTCTCTCTGTGTCTTTTTCTTCTGGATGATCGAAAAAATGATCGATGACTTGAGGACCTTGGACTTATTGCTTTCTGTGTGAACGTGATTGCCAAACCCATTAGCCCTTCAGGGGAAAGTAAATGTACCATATGGAGACTGACTTCTAGTCTACGCATCTAACTTTCAGATGGTTCCAATGAGAGCTATATGTGACTGTAAAGACCAAGAGTAGGTGAAGCTTGGAATTTTGTAGCAAGTAACTTCTGCTTTTGAAAGGGAGAGCTCCTTAGAAAAGACGGCAAGATGAATTATACACAGAATCGACCAATCAAGAGCGTTACTAATAGAAAAAAAAAATTATTGAAAAGAAAATCATATATATAGTTAGAGGATTCACATTCTTTCACATATATAGTCATGATGATCTCCAGGAGGGACAGGTGTTGCATCTTTTGCGCAAAAGAAGGATTCACATTCTTCTTCATTGGGGGATGGTTGCTTCTCTATCCCACACTCTCGTAACTTCTAGCTTTTACATTAATAATTAAGTTTGAGTGGTTTTTCTACCTCGGTTCTCTATGGAGGAAAAAAAAAAAAAAATTATTCATCCATCTGCACAAATCAGCGGACGATCCAAAGGTGGATTCATGCAAAGAAAGATGAATCCTTTGGCATGAACGGCATAATTGCTATCCCTCGTATTCCTGACATTGAAAAAAAGACTAAAATAGTGGAGTCCAAATAGCTTGAGTTAGGCTACTCAAATATAAACTACAACTTGATTTAAATTGCTTTTAGGCCTAATATTATATCCAAATCTAACTAATTCACTCGGTAAACCAAAATTTATGATGTGTTGTTAGTTTTTTTTTTTCTATTGTTAATTGGTAAAAGATGTGTTGTGTGTGTGTGTGTGTGTGTGTATACATACATACATAGAGAGAGAGAGAGAGAGCAAAGAAAACATTCACTGCATATTAAAAAATCAGTTAATTAAAAATTATAGAATTTGAGATAAGATTTATAAAATCCATAGATTAGATAGAGAGTATATTTTCTTTTTAATCTTCTAAAGAACCCAATTTTTTAGGAACATGGATAGGATTTTTTGAAAAAAAAAATAGAGTCAAATTACTTCGGGATATCTTGATCTTATTTTTCCCTTGAAGAAGGGGACTAAGAATATTTTAGTCACAAAATTTGATAAACAAAAACTAAAACAGCATATATGTCTCTGAGATTGCACGAATGTATCTATACATAATTTTTGTTAAGTGCATGTTGATCCAATTCCGTCGGATGACTTGGTTCGCGTTCTGTTAGCTGCTGCCGAGCGTGGGCTCTACTCGAAATAGGCCGAAGCCTAGAGGCCGATATAGCCGGAAACTGGACGCAGCATAGTTTAGCTGGGGCCCAAGACTTAAATCCTTGTAATTTGAATCCCTAACGAGGCCACGTCTCCTGGAGACCATCTCCATATGCCCACGCGTCTTTATTTAATCCATCAGAATTTCTAATTCTAGACTGAGCTAAGATTTTCAGGACTTTTCATTCATAATTGTATTATTTTGTGCTAATCCATCATGATGCTCGTGTTGAACCAGCGAATACTCTGATATCCTACTGCACAGGACTTCCTCGATCTTGAAACCTCGAAGTAATCTTGACCCACTCTTAAGGCATTGGTTACTCCTCAATAGCTTCTTGCTTCAACATCTCCCACAACGGACTCCAAAGGATTTGACAACCTTTGCCCTCGTCAGCTTTGGCAACCTATTAAAACCGCCTGTTTGAATTAGGCAATAAAACCTTTGCCTACAACTACCGGCCAGATGAAGATTAAGATTTTGATTAACTACGAAGTTAATCTAAATTGACTTAGATTAATTTAGATTCAGATTTAAATTAACCTCGTAAACAAAGTTAACCAACTAGAGTTTCATGCCTGCGTTAATGAGTCACTGTTAAAGTTACGAAGTCACTTCACTCTACCAAATTATATTTATAAGTAGGGGTGAGCATGGTCTAGTTTGGATCGGTTTCATGCTCAAACCTAAGCCGAACTAGTCCTAAATGGTTTGATATTTCTAAAAACTAAACAGAAAAGTCAACATAATTTAAACAGTCTAATTTGATTTGATTTACTGATTTATATTTATATTATTATTATTATTATTATTATTATTATTATTATTTTGTGATTTATAAAAATTTGTTTCTTTTTCATATAAGAATACCATCAAGAGAATTTATCAAATAAAATAATTTAAATTGACATAAAATATTATCACTCAACAAAATAAAATTCTTAAATAAACACCATCATTAAGGACTAAAAAAAAGATCTCCAATATATTACAAAAAAAATAAATAATCTAGTAAGTAAATCACTTAGAGTCTAAGGCTAATCAACACAAAATCAAATTGATAAACAACACCATAAATCCAGAATTATTTTTTAATACATTAATACTCCAACATAAATAACACCCTAATCAAAATTGATATCATTTTATTAAAGCCGATCCAGTTCGATTTAAGAATGATTTTATTTACTAACAAATCTGAATCAATCCAAATCTATTTTTTATATGTCAAAAACCAACCAAATCAAACTGAATAAAATTTTAAACCAAACCAAACCTGTGGTTTGGTTCGATTTTACTGGTTTGCTTGGTTCAAGTTCGGTTTTTGCTCACCCCTATCTATAAGAACCTTATGTAATGGGAAATGCTTTCTAGTGAAACAATGCGGCTGGTTAGCAAGTTTCAGGTTGCAAAAGTGTGGTCATATAGTTATTGTGTTGGCCTAGTTCCTTGAGGAATCCTGATGCTAAGTTTTTGGCCAAGTTCCTCAAAACGAAGAAGAAGAAGAAGAAGAAGAAGAAGAAGAAGAAGAAAATGTTTTTTTTTAGCACAGGGTTCGACCTACAATAAATCAACTATAGAAATAAGTGTTGAGGAAAATACCTTGAGATTCAATCCACAATAAATTCAGAACAAGATTCAGGATGACGAACAGAATCCAATAAGCTCAAGAACAACTCAAACAGAGTCCAGATGGCGAAGATACGTACGAAGAAAGCTCTAAAGCAGTTGGTACGACCTAGAGGTTACTCGAGGGACCGACGGGCCAACTGTAGGCCAGTAGGTAGGCGTGCGGCCCAACATGAGTGCAGGCCCGCTATGTGATGTGGTCCATAGTGGACTGTGCGGTCCACATGACCGCTGTGGACTGACCGCACGGTCCACGCACGATTTAGGGCATTTCACATCTGTTTCTCACGGTCTATGAGGCTGCCGTGGATTGAAAGCATTTCCCACCTGTTTCTTGTGTCCACAATGGTCTGGTGTAGGATCCGACGATCATCAGAGCTATCGGTGAAGATCCAATGATCCAGATTGATTTCGAGTTTGATCAGGAGCTTGGGAAGCATGATTGCACGATCAGATAGCTCTGATTTGAGTCAGTCACGATTGAATGGTCCAGAAAGGTTCTAGGATTTGATTTAAGCCCGATATCTGAGTGAAACACTGTTTTGGCGATTATGAAACCTATATAGCTTCGATTGATGAGCCTTTTGTTGCATTGGATCGCTGGTGATATATCCTAATAATTGCAGAGAGACTTCTAGAGAGATTTTAAAAAACTTTTATGAGGATTTTAAGATTTTTTGTTGAGAGATCTTTGTATAAGGATTGAGTGATGAATTTTTCTTGTATTTATTTGATTTCTTTCTCTCATAGTGAAGTTATCTCGTAGAAGTAGGTTTGAGGCCAATCCACGTTATCTTAATTTATTTATAATATTTTTTTCTCTTTATTTTTTTTTTCTTCCCTAACAAGTGGTATCAGAGCACAATAATGAGCTCTATTACGGATGACAGAGAAATATATATCAGACTTATAAAGTTGTGTGGTGCCAAGAACCAACAACCTATCATCAAAAAATAGAGAAGTCTAATGTTCTTGGTTTTGGTTTTTGTTAGAAATAAAGGTGATTCATGTTTTGAGTGTACAAAAACACCATCTCATTAGAAAGGGCATGCTTGCATGTCCTTGGTTTTGGTCAAAAGTGAGAGAGGAATTAATCTCTTCCCATTTTATTTTTATTTTGTTCTTGTTTCTTCCATCGATCTTCAAACTACCTCACCATTTTATTATTTGTTCCATTCAAAAGAACTTGTATTAGGAGATATCTATTGAATATCATTAGGATGGATCTCTCTTCCACTCATTCCAGTGTACTAGTATAGTAGTTTGGTAAAAGATAATCAATATGTGTCGTATATAGACTAGGATATATTATTTTTATGATATCTTTTAAGTTACAAGTGATAACATTTTTGTTGAACCATACATAATGTTAGAAGACAGGCAGACTAGTACGCATAGATTTTAAAATAATTTTAAAATAACAGCAAAAATGGATCTAGGTTAAACCTTTTAACTCAACATACAATAAATCTAATCTATATCTATCCGAGCTCTGGATCTTAGTCATGCATATAATTTAAAAATAAAATAAAAAAATTGAGACCATATCTCAATACCATACGCGGATCGAAATACATCGCAGCCGATGATCGTAAATCTGAAGGTTCTTGAGCCATATACGCGTCTGACCTCTACAGATATCCACCGAAATCAATCTAGAACCTTTCTTCTCATTCTTGATCCATCTTTTTCAAGATAAATCTCAGCCTTTTAGATCTTTGATCAACTGTTGATCTTTGTCCGTGATGTCAACACTTGAATTATAGCCTTTCTCTCTATTTTTTGATGTAAAAGAGATCACCCAACACCTTGGGTGTATGGGAAGGTGGGATACCCAACCCTTGGGCATCGAAGACAGAGGAGAAGGAGAGGATGGCATGGAGATGGAGAGGAGGTTTAGATCTGAATTCACAATTCAATCATTCACAAATCCTAGGAGACCATCTCTTAAATAGATATTTTTTTGATTCCAAATCAAACTTCAATCAGGCTAAAAAAGTTGATACTTATCTCATAAGGTCCCTTGCCTTTTAATTTGATTTTCTTTCTAAGAAAATCAGATCCAGTTGAAAAGGTCTACATCCTATATGGCAAGTAGAGGGGGCATCCATATCTTATAAGGCAAGATGAGGGGGCACCCCTCATCCCATAAGGCAGGTAAAGGGGGTGCCTAAAGGAAACATGCAGTAGTACTATGCATGCAATTTTAAAAATTTATACAGCAGAATAAGAAGATTAAACAATTTAATCTAAATTACATGCATAAGATCTAATCTAAACTATCATGTCAAGATAAATAATATGAACTAAGATATATTTTAGATCTAAAAATAAATACTTGTATCGATCTGATCGATGCTGCAATTCTAGATCTAACTATTAGATCTAACAAAACAATCAAGAGAGGTTAGAAAACATTACCAAACCAAAAAAATCTTGATCTTTGCTAGTCCAAAGCTTGGAAAGACTCTCCTTCAGATTGCTTGTAGCCACACGAAGTTATCTGACCTCTACAGTATTTCCACACGAAGACAGGCACAGATCAGGATCCTTGGAAGTGCTAGCTTGCAAGGAACTTGGAGGCTGATTTCTTCCTTCTTCTTTAAGGGCTTTGGATGCTCTAAAGGATGAAGAGATCTAAAGAAGGAAGAGAGGAAGAGGAGGAGGAGCTCTAGAAAAATAAAAACCAGCAAGGAAGCCTTAGATGTGACACCAAGAGAGGAGCCACCTTTTTATAGACTTGGGATTAGGGTTTTCATCCAAGGGAAGGGCGCCACAAAGTCCATGCCAAAACCAAATTTTGGATGTCCCAAAATTTCTAGAAAGAGCTATTTGGTGTGAGGAGGAGATCTATCTCACATGCCCAAAAACACTTCAAAAAAATTAGAAAAAAAATTTAATTAGGTGCCAACAACTTTTCTTGTTTGAAAAATCTCTTTCCTTCTTATCACCTTATCTTGGACGTCCCAAAATTTTTAGAAAGAGCTCTTTGGCGTGAGGAGGAGATCTAGTATCTCACATGCCCAAAAACACTTCAGAAAAATTAGAAAAAAAATTTAATTAGGTGCCAACAACTTTTCTTGTTTGAAAAATCTCTTTCCTTCTTATCACCTTATCTCTAATTCGGATCGCATTCGAATTAAGCAGGAGATAAGAACATGACTCACCATCCATTACTGCCCACCCTTACTGGGCCCACTCCCTTGGTGCCAAAAGGCTCAAGCCAAATCCAATTTGGCATTGAGATATGGGCATGGGTCTAGGTGTAGCGCAAGAGATAAGGATAGAGTCCCTGCCGACTGGAACTCTTTATTTCTAATTCGATTCAGAACCAAATCAAATTTGGTTTGAACCCAATGATAAAAATGAATCTAATCTAATTAAGAGCCCAATAATCTCAATAAATTCTTAATCCAATTAGGAATTAGATGAGTCCAAGTCTTGATCGAATCAGGATCAAAATTTTCTTATAAGTAGGCTTGATCATATCAAACCTAATCTAAGTCGAACTGAATCTAATTCAATTAGACTTGATCGAAAGCTCTTTGCTTAATCAAATTGAATCAATTAGTAATCTAATTACTAATTAATTCTTTATTAATAATAGAGTTTCAGTCCAGTGGGACTCTCATCCAGAGTCTCAGTCTCAATGGGACTCCTCACCAAAGTCACAATCCAATTGGTCTCTTCAGCTATAAGATCTGATCAAATCTTCTAATGTGTGTAATCCCATAGGTTCGAACATAAGCCAGTAGCGTAGGAACAACTTTCTATACTAATCGATGTAACCATCTAGTAATGGGATCCAACGTCCGGATAGGTCGAAAGATTGCAAAGCAATATTCTAGAACTTACTGGCGTATGGTTATTGTATAATTCATCTCTTTGATCCTAATACTCAAGGTGACCTAGAATTTGACTGTCAATCCTAATTTAGTCGATCATATTATATTTCAACCTTTTAAATTCATCATATGGATTATCCTGATCAAAATTTTACTGAATTGAAATATACTGATGCATATCTCTTACTAATTCAGAGGGGTCAATTTCTTCTTGACTCACACACTGACTTGATAAGTACTTGACTGCACCTAGTATCCTTTCATCACTGAGTTAGAAATTCAGATGGTCCAGTACTAAAATACAATGAGTTGCTTACAAGTCACTTGGTGATCTCAGGTCTGAGAGACACTTATATCCATACTCTTCACGAGCTACTCTTGACAGCAGAGTGCTCGATAAATGATCATGTTCGATGTGAATGTACTCCTATATTTCATCTACATGCTATACCAGTTTCTCCACACTCTTTGGTTAAGAGGATAACCAACTCATATGGTACACAATAACCTATACTCGATATTGCTATCATCCCATTAACAGCATATCATTTGGTCGCAAATATTTTTAAGGACTAAACGACAAATCCTCTTTTATCGATTAATTATAGTCCTAAGGACTTCATTATAACACAGGAGTTCAAAATAAGATGGACAAATTGTAATAAAAAAGCCAAACAATTTTTATTAATAAAAATTTATATATAATTTATAAGAATAAACACAATCATCAACAGGCTGACGATTGACTTTGGGACATATTTTCCAATAACTCTCACTTGGACTAAAGTCAATCGGTATAGTATCGTATATCTATCTTCGACTTATGATTATTGAACTCCTTGATTCTGAGAGCTTTAGTAAATGGGTCGGCTAGGTTTTTCTTTTCATTGATCTTCTGAAGGTCAATGTCACCTCGATCCACGACCTCCCGGATAAAGTGGTAGTGGTGCAGAATATGCTTAGTGCACTGATGAAACCTCGACTCCTTGGTTTGAGCAATGGCTCCAGTATTATCGTAGTATAATAAGACAGGACCATCAACGAAGGGTGCCACTTCAAGCTCGCCGATGAACTTTCACAACCATACAGCTTCCTTTGCAGCATTGGATGATGCGATATACTCTATTTCGCAAACAAAGTCAGCTATAGTGTGCTGCTTGAAATTTTTTCAGCAGATCGCTTCACTATTCAGGATAAAAATATAATCTGACACACTCTTGCTATTGTTATGGTCTGATTGAAAGTTAGAGTCAGTAAATCCTACTAGTTTTAAGTCAATTTCATCATACACAAGCCACTGGTCCTTAATATTTCTTAAATACTTAAGAATGATTTTTACGATCTTTCAGTAGTTCTCTCCTGGATCAGACTAGTATCTACTCACTATCTCTAGTGAGTATGCCACGTCTGATCTTGTACATATCAAGGCGTATATTATAGAACCAACTATCAAAGCATATGGAGCTCTACTCATACGCTCTCTCCTTTGAGGAGTTGTCGGACAATCCTTCTTCGAGAAAAAAATTTCATGGCTTATCGATAGATAGCTTTTTTTAAAATTCTCCATATTGAACCATTTCAGAATGATATCTATGTACGTAGATTGAGAGAGTCCAAGTAGTTTCTTAGATCTATCTCTATAAATCTTTATCCTTAGGATGTAGGCTGCTTCTTCCAGATCCTTCATGGAGAATTGTGACGACAGCCACACTTTTATAACCTATAATACAGAGATATCATTCTCGATTAAGAGAATATCGTCCACATACAAAATAAGAAATATAATTATTAAACCATTAGCCCACTTATATATACAGGATTCCTATCCATTCCTAATGAAGCTATACGTTCTAATTACTTTATCAAAATTTATGTTCCAACTCCGAGATGCTTACTTCAATCCATAAGTGGATCTCTGAAGCTTGCACACCTTGGACTCGTCTGTGGACGTGAACTTTTCAGGTTGTATTATATACACTTCTTCATTCAGCTTTTCATTTAGAAAAGCAGTCTTCACATCCATTTGCCAGACTTCATAATCCAGATATGCTGCTATCGCAAGCATGATCCAAATGGACTTGAGCATTACCATAAGAGAAAATATCTCATCATATCAGTACCATAATGCTAATGATAATCTTTGGCAACCAAACAGACTTTATAGATCTTCACCTTTCCATCTACACTCTTCTTTCTTTTGAAGATCCACTTACACTCTTTGGATTTAACTCCTTCAGGTGGGTCAACTAATGTGCACACATCATTGATATTCATAGACTCTCCATCCCGAATTGGATCTTCATTATTCTCATCGAGTTCAACAGAATCTTCATTCCGGATCAAAAAACTATAGTATCTGCCCGACTGATGCGGTACTCTACCGGATCACCTTAAGGATGCTTATATATTAGGCTCCGGGTTTAATCTTATCAAATCTAGTTCAGATTCAATCATTGGTGTCGAATCTTCTATCTGTCGAACTTCGTCAAGCTTGATTTTAGAGATACTTATTCTTTTACTAAAGAATTTTTTTTTCAAAAAGTATGCCTTATTACTGACACATCACCACAACAAAACAAGATATTAGCGACGAAAAAAATTCATCGCTAATAGTTATTGGCTACAAAATTTTTGTCACTAAAATTTAGTCATAAATAATCGCGTCATTGATAATTTTTACGATGAAATTTTTTTTTATCACAAATAATAGATATTATCGATGAAAAATTTTTATTGTTAAAAAAATTATTTTTTAAAAACTATTTATGATGAAAAATTTTTGTCATAAAAAAAGATAATTTACGATGAAATATAGCATCACTAATAAAAAAATAATTATTTATGATAAATTTTATTCATCACTATTAATTTAATTAAAAATTTTTATAAAAAATAAATTTAAAAAAAACTATTAAAGATGTAAATTTTTCATCATAAATATTATAATTTTTAATATAAATTTTTATCACTAATAAATAATAAATTAATAGCGATGAAAATATTTTTATCGCTATTAATTTAATTAAACTTTTTTATAAAAATTAAATTTAAAAAATTAATGACATAATTTTTTTATCATAAATATAGTTATTTATGATGAAAATATTTTTATTACTATTAATTTAATTAAAATTTTTTATAAAAATTAAATTTAAAAAAATATTAGTGACATAAATTTTTCATCACAAATATAATTATTTACGATGAATATATTTTTATCACTATTAATTTAATTAAAAATTTTTATCAAAATCAAATTTAAAAAATATTAGCGACGTAAATTTTACATCGTAAATATTACAATTTTTGATATAAATTTTCATCAATAATAAATTTTTAATTATTTATGATGAAAATATTTATATTATTATTAATTTAATATAAAATTTTAATATTTTTAAATTTATTAAAAAAATTATTTATGATCAATTTTTCATCGCTAATATATTTTTTGATGATTAATATTTCATCAAAAATAATTTCATTGCTAATAATTTATACATATTTTTTTAAAAATAATTTATGGATATATATATATATATATTTAATTTATATTTATAATATTTTTTTATAAATTAAAAATTAAAATAAAAAATTTATATAATAAATTTATAAATAAATTTTATCATTTTATTATATTAAATTAAAATTATAAGAGATCTAAAATAAAAATAAAAAGCTACACAAATAGACCGTCAAGTGTCGGCATCTGTAGAAGGAGAACGGACTAGGGAAGGAGAGTGTTCAGATGAGCTCGGATCGGTCTGCTGCTGCCTCATCAGCTACATCATCTGCTCCATCTACGCTATCTACTCCATCATCTAGATCTGGAGCCGCTGGTACTCATCGACGCGTGTAGTCAACTCATCAGCTCACTGCTCAGCCTGCCTCTGCACCTCTGCTAGTCGAGCATCGCAGGCAGCATGGATATCAACCCTGGATGAATGTGAGGATGAGGGAGCAGTGATCCCATGGCCTAGACCCCTAACATAACAGGATCTCATACCAAACATCTGATCACAGATCTCGTCATCTATAGGTGTGGTCGAGCCCTCAGGGATAGATTAAGATCTGATGTCTATCATACGATCCTGAAAATTAAAGTTATAGTTATTTTAATTTTATACTGAAAATCAAACTATGAATCAAAAAATAATTAAAAAAATTTACAAAAAGCTCCTAGCTTCCTGTCATCCACTCTTCTGACCGTCGCTGGTGGGTCTGTTCGTAGATATCGATCCTACCAGGAAGCTCACCACTTCAGCATCTCTCTGCAATTTGAGAATAATTATTTAAAATTTTTTTAAATAGTTAGAGAGTTAAAATATACTAATTAAAAATTACTTACCATCTGCTCCATGTGACGAGCAAACGACCTCGAACCCCTATAATGTAATACGATCTATCTCGTCCGATTTTTGGTGTTCTGAGCATATCTTTTTTGTACAGTTAGCAGTCAAATTAATAGATAACAAACTGAATTTAAGAATAAATGATTCAATCATTAAACTCTAAAAAAAAGTTTGGATGTGTAACCTGATATGTTGGATCCTTATAATACCGGCATATGACAGTCCAATCATCCATAGTGATACTATCATAGGGCCGCTACCACGCTGCGTCTATCCCATAATCTTGCATCACATGGTACCAATGCTGATGGATGCGGTGGCAATACTCCTTGAAATGCAAAGATAAATAAGCATCCATAGCTCGCCGCACGCGATCCTCCTCAAAATTAATAATATCAAATACACCCTGCCAATAACAAATATTAAAATAATATTGTGCTAATTAAATATTTATAGTATAATTTATTTTACCTGTAACTGGGTGTAGAAAATTTCTTTCTGAGTCGGTACAACATGACGTTAATCAAAAAGCATCACAAGGACATAGCTATGGCATATGATGCCCAGCTCGGTCTGTCATGGCTCACACCATCCTCTAATGGACCTGATGTAATCGGGTGGTATCTCGATACGGAAACACTGTCCCAGATGCTCGCATCTTCAATACTCTAGAACGAGATTCTTCGATGCTCTAGAACGAGATTCTTCGATGGACCTCGCCCTCGCCTCACTACTGGTGGAGACTGACCTGAAACAACAATAAATAAATCATTAGTATGATAGCCATCTAAATAAAAAAATTTAAATTTTATTATATAAAAAGTATAATAATACCACTCAGATCCGTCTCACTTAGATCCGCCTCATTGGGACCTGCCAGTGCAGGACCCTCTGGCGATGGAGCTGATGCGGTAGTGAAAATTGGTGAAGGCGCCTCAGCTTTCGCGGTAGACTGCGAATACGAACATCGTCGTCAGTCTCCTGGTACCATACCTGTAATTCTTAATATATAAATAAATATAATATTGAATAATAATAATAAAAAATAAATTATATTCTAATGAATAGAATTATATCGTATACCATTATTGCAAGAGAAGATTGAACAAAGAATATAGATTTATTCATCAATATTCATATCTTCCTCAATGTGTAGATCTTCCTCCGAATCATAATAATCGACATATATATCATCTTCTATCTCATCATCATTTATGAATTGATCGTCACCCTCTGACTCATCAAGATTAAATATAAAATCAGCTTCAACTTCGTTGGACGGCAGATCAGTCCTATTCAAAAGAGCCGTTACAAGTCTTCATCAACAAGAAGCTCGACTAATATTTGTTCTTTCTGCTGAAAAGCTTCTTTTTCATTTAAATTTAAGTTTTTATCCATCTCTAATTGGATTGGTATGTCATATACACCTCTAGGTGTTATTTTTTGTACGACATGCTAATTATCTCGATACTTTAAATCTTTCAAATATATTACTTATTTTGCTTGAGTTACTAATATATACGGCTTATTTTGATACCATGTTCGTATAAAATTTCCACTGATAAAGTATAGATCGATATGAATGTCGATCTTTTTATTGCTAATATCCCACCATTCACACTGAAATAAGAATACAGAATTACTGTACCCATACTTTAATTTTATGATATCTATCAGTACACCATAATATTCAGTCTTTTCTTCTCCTTCATATCCTATCGTAGCAATTTCACTATTCTGGATCCATCATTGCATCTCAAGCTCTTTTGTGTAAAATCTCATTCCTCCAATGATACAGATGCGCAGTGGTTAATCCTTCAATCGGGACCACATACTAAATCATACAACTCATTGGTCGCACCCTCTTCTTTATTGAAATACTTATGCTTCATCTACACCATAACATAAAAAATTATATTGATTTAAATAATTATTTTTATAATTATTAAAAATAATGTATTACTAGTGCAACTTATAAGATCATCAAACTATTTTACAAATTCTCTCCTATGTCGATCATCAGCATCCGTATTATTCTCTCTGTATAGTATACTCCTGTGCTCACTGCAATAAGTCATGATTTTTAATTTTATATCGACATAAAAAATTGCTTAGAATATTAAACAGTATGCTAAGATGGTACTTACTCAATAAAATCTTTAATTTCTTCATAATTATTTAGAACGTAGAAGTGTGTCTTGGATAGCTCGTTCACGTCCATAAATTCATATCTTCTTCCACCAATGGGTCGAACCGTTTGTTTAAACATAAACAGTATCAGTTCATTGTCATCCCATTCATAGTCTGCATTACGATCTGTACGATTGAATCTTATTTCGATATCATAAAGATACATCGAGTAGAACGTGACACACTCCGTAGTTATGTATACTTCCACTATAGACCCTTCAGACCGTGCTTTATTGCGCACATACCTTTTTAAGATATATAAGAATCTATAAATAAAAATAAATTTAAATTTTAAAAATATATTTACATCTTATAACTGATCGTGGTAGTTTACGGCAGACTTCGTCATTCTAAAATGATTGAGAAACGATAGGTAGGATTTGGGCAGGGAGTTCATGATCGCATTCTTCACTAGCTATTCGTGCAAGAAAAAGTCGAGCTTGCTCAGTTTCTCAATCTGTTCGATTATGTACAATACATATGAGCGGTGACAGATGCTCCCTTTCTCATCCGAGCATTGAAAATAGTGCAACTAGTCTTGTGTCGCTCAACATCGTTGAAAGTATCAAAAGACTCTCTCAACACTTGGAGCATATCCTCTGACTGAGCCTCTTCAAACTTTCGGCTAAACTTATCATTGATGGAGGCCCACATTATGCAACGAACCGTGGTGCGGTCGTTGAGTCACTTCAAATAAGTATCTTGGACCGTGCCACGGGCGTTGGGAGCAGACTCCTCAGGTGCCGGATATGTAATCACATACAAGATCTACTCATACTCCAAGACGATCATGAGTTTTCGAGCATAGAATTAAGATAGATAACACAGGATCAGCCTCATCCTCGACTGAAGGGTCTGGTCCGAGATGAAGAGGCAGGAGGACGAAAAGCAATGGGCTGTACGAACACAAGCTCAGTAGATGTAGAGGACCTAGATTGAAGCTGAGTCCTAATATCATCTAACTGGGATAAGATACCCCTCACAGTAAGTCTGAGTCCATCCAGATCAGCTGACACGAAATCTCTGAAGTCTCTGATATCTGTCCTAATCACCTCGAGAGAAGAGTGAAGCTGTGAGTGAAGTCTGTCTATCTCTCGAGCTAGGTCATCCATCTGTGGTGCAGAAGAAGTCGATGTGCCCATGCCAGTAGAGAAAGAATCTACTATCTATCTGATCTCTCTCTCCAAATCAAAAATTCTGTCACTGAATCTCAGAAAGGAGCTCTCCACATCCTCTAATTTGATACTCAAGTTTGATAGAAGCTCCATCAACGAGGAAATATGTGGCACAATAGATGAATCCAATGATGGAGCAGAGAAGGCACTCGAAGTAGGGTGAAACTGCTGTGGCTATTGTGACGGCTGCTGTACCTGCTGTAGAATCCGCTCCTAATACAGTTGAAACTGATGGAGCTGCTGCAGAATCTGAACCTGAAATTGCTGCTACTGGACTGATAAGATCTCTGCTATCCTCTCAACAAGCTGTCCCATATCAACATCCCCCAAGCTGAAAGTAGGTATGGTATGACTAGATGGGGGGACTCTGATGAGGGTCCTGCCTCAGGCTCTGAAACATGGTGATCAGCTGAACTCAGCCTGGGCAAGGGAGAAGATGGACCCTCCCCCTCAGCATGCTCCTCCTCCACAACAGCTGCAGCTCGACCCTTGGCCCACCGCTATCAACTCTCACAAAACCCATGCACCTAAGAGAGTGATTGTTGTAGGTGTCAGTATATGACAGTCTACAAACAACCTCTCCCTCAACACTGACTCTTGACCCTCTGAAAATAATAGTAAGGACCATACCATTGGGCAAGGGAGCCTTGGACCTGTTTAAGGCTTCTCACATGGCATCTATCATCAGGAAGAGAAGATTCAGGGGAGTCTCTAAAACTACATGGTGCATCAGACAAATATCTCTCCCCGTCATCAGATCATATCTTCTCCCTTTAGGGAAGAAAATCCTAGACATCATGTGGTGGAGTAGCCTCATCTCCACACTAAGATCTTTGGCCTCAATCTTCAAGAGCCCTTCCACATCATCTCTCCCTAGTATGGTCCTAAGTCCAATCTCCTTCTTAGGCAATTCATCTAAACAACTACCCTCACAAGGTATCTGAAGTAGTCTACTTAGTCTAGGAGCATTCAAGACAATTTGGACTCTCTTTACAGTAGACCTCAAAATATCCTCAGTGAAAACCAAATTTGAGTAGAACTCTTTCACCAAATCAATATAAACTAGTTCAAACAAACTTAGAAAAGATTTTCATCCTTGCTTTACTAGTTTATCTCCAATTGAAAAACTATCATGTCTCAAAAATTTGAAGTCTACATTTCTACCCAAAGCAACCTTCCTTGCAGATAATGAAATCTTACTTAGAGTTACTGGAGAGGATGCTTGGGTCGGCTCATGTGCTACCTTCTTTTTCCTTTCTTATGCTTTCACGGATCTCATCGACTTCCTTCTTTGTGGCATTCTTATTTTGGGGGCCATGTCCCAAGAAGAGGGTGGATAATGGTCAAGAGGATGGAGAAGGATGTGGATTGAAGTGAAACTAAGTGGAGAAGATGATTTTTGAATAGTTTCTCACGAATTTGAGGGATAGGGTTTGAAATTTGGAAAAATCAGAAAAATGAGCCATGAGGGTAGTAAATTTGGGGAGAGTAGATCTCGATTTTGAAAGATTTTGAAATTTTTGGGAGATTTAGGATGAGGTTCCTAGGTTGGGACGAGAGGGAGAAGAAGAGTCTTTGGATTTGAGACATCTCGAAACCTTTTTTTAATGGAATAGAGTTCGGGTCGGCTCACTTAAAGAGAGCCTACCCGCACGAATGGGATGCCCCATCCAGGGTTGTATCAGATGATGGAAAAATTATTTAAAAAAAAAAATTCAAACTAAAAAATTTGAGATTGGTAATATCGAGTTGAGAGGATCATTGGGAGTCTCGATAAATTTTGATATGATTTTTGATTAAATATTTCAATAAAAAAAATAGAAGAAGGTATCTGAATAGTATTAATAAATTTTAATTATCTTAAAAAATTCTTAAAAAATGAAAGATGACTCCCAAAATTAAGATAATGAAGTCAAAAAAAATTAAATAAATTTTGAGAGTGAAATTATGATTGAAATTCAAGCAGAAGGGTCTAAGATGCCCAATTCTCTTTTAATTTCACAAAATTTACTTTCATTAAGTGCTTTGGTGAAAATATCAGCTAATTAATTTTTAATATTTATGTATTCAAGTGTTATGTCATTATTTTAAACATGTTCTCTTATGAAATGATGTTTAATTTTAATATATTTTGACCTAGAGTGTTGAATTGAATTTTTGGTCAAATTGATGGCACTAGTATTATCACATTTTATGGAAATATTTTTAAGTTCAATACCAAAATCTATGAGCTGTTGCTTAATCTACAGGATTTGAGCACAATAACTTCCAGTTGTAATATATTCGACCTCGACAGTAGACAAAGCCACTGAATTTTACTTCTTACTAAACTAAGAGATTAAATATACTCCTAAAAATTGGCAAGTTCTACTAGTATTTTTTCTTTCAAGTTTGTATCCAGCAAAGTCTGCATCTGAGTAACCTATTAAGTCCATAGAAGATTGTTTTGAAAATCAATGACCTAAGTTTTGTGTTCTTTTTAAGTATGTGAAGATCTTTTTAACAGCATTTAAGTGAGATTCCTTAAGATTTGATTGATATCTGACACACATGCATACACTGAACATTATATCAGGTCTACTAGTAGTTAGATATAATAAAGAGCCTATCATGTCTCTATAGAGCTTTGAATCAATATTTTTACCATGCTCATCTTTTTTAATTTACAGGAAGGGTCATAGGTATACTTACAATGTTTGAGCTCTCCATTCTAAATTTTTTTAATAATTCTCTTATGTACTTACTTTGGGTGATGGAGATCCTTTCTTTCATTTATTTAATCTAAAGTCTGAGGAAGAAATTGAGTTCTCCCATCATGCTAATCTCGAACTCTCCCTGTATGAGCTTGGCAAACTTTTGACACATATCTTCATTAGTAAACCCAAATATAATGTCATCAACATATATTTGTATAACAAGAATTTCTTTATTCTTTCTTTTCATAAAAAGAGTAGTATCAATCTTTCCTCTTGAAAATCTATTTTCTAATAAAAATTTACTTAATCTTTCATACCAAGCTCTAGGAGCTTGTTTTAACCCATATAAAGCTTTGTTTAACCTAAATATATGATCTAAAATTTATGATTTTTAAAATCAGGAGGTTATTCTACATATACTTCTTCAGCAATATATCCATTTAGAAAAGCACTCTTGATATCCATTTGAAATAATTTAAAATTCATAAAGCAAGCAAAAGTAAGTAGCATTCTTATGGCTTCTAATCTAGCAATAAGAGCAAATATTTCATCAAAATCAATTTCTTCTTATTGATTATATCCTTTAGCAACTAATCTTACTTTATTTCTTATTACATTTTCATCTTCATCTAATTTATTTCTATATACCCATTTAGTTCCTATTATAGGTGATTTTTAGGTCTAGCAACTAGTGTCCATACATTATTTCTTTCAAATTGATTTAACTCTTCTTGTATGGCCATTATCCAGTTATGATCTTTTTCAGCTTCATCTATTGTTTTAGGTTCTAGATGTGAAACAAAAGCTATAAAGTTGCAAACATTTCTAAGTGAAGATCTAGTTCTTACTCCTTGTGTGGATCACCAATTATTAATTTTTAGAATAATTATGGACATACCTCCATTTTCTTGGGAGATTACCTGTGTCTGGAAGTTATTCTTGAATGTTCTGATCATTGATTCTTTCATCCTCTTATTTTTTATCCATCTGATCTTTGTTTTGTTCATTTGAATCATTGAGGGTGAGCTCTTTCATTCCATCTTCTGTGATATCTGCATCATTAGAATCCTCTCTCTTCCTTGATGGAAGATCATTACTTTCATTAAAGACAACATGAATTGACTCTTCCACTACTAGTGTTCTTTTATAAATACTTAAAGACTTTGCTAGAAGTAGAGTAGCCAAGAAAGATAGCTTCATCAGATTTAGCATCAAATTTATCTAGGCTATCTTTGTCATTATTCAAAACAAAACATCTGCAACTAAAAATATGAAAGTAACTTATATTAGGTTTTCTACCCCTCCATAATTTATAACGTATTTTCTTTAAAATTATCTTATTATGGCACAGTTTAGAATGTAATATGCTGTGTTAATTGCTTCTACCCAAAGGTACTTTGGGAGCTTGCTTTCACATAGCATGGTATGGGCCATCTCTTCTAGAGTTCTATTTTTTCTTTCAACAACTCTATTTTGTTGAGGTATTCTAGGTACTGAAAAGTTATAATCTATACCTTTTTTGTTATAAACTTTTTAAAATTTTTATTTTTAAATTCAGTACCATGGTCACTTCGAATAGAAATAATTGACAAACTTTTTCATTGAAAATTTTTTGACAAAACTTGAAAAATACTAAAAATACTTCATCTTTAGAAGCTAAAAATAAAGTCCAAGTAAAATGCAAAAAATTATCAATGATTACAAAATCATATTTTTTTTCTTCTAGACTAGTTATCCTTGTAGGACCAAATAAATTTATATGCAAGAGTTTTAGTGATTTAAAAGTTGAAACAATATTTTTAGATTTAAAGAAAACTCTTGTTTATTTACCTAATTGACATGCATCACAAATTTTATCTTTATCAAAATTAATTTTGGCAAACCAACAACTAAATCTTTTTTAATGATTTTAGAAAGTATGTGCATACTAATATGTACAAGTCTACGGTGCCAAAGCTAACTAGTCTCATTGATTTTAGTATTCATGCATGTTTTGCATGGAAAGATTATCTAAATCAACCATGTAAATATTGTCATGTCTATGCCCAATGAATCTAGTGCTATCATCAAAAGGACTAGTTATAATGCACATAGATGATTCAAAAATTACTTTATAACCTTTATCACATAATTGACTAATACTTAAAAGGTTATACTTAAGACTATCTACAAGTAAAATATTTTCAATGCAAGTGGAGGGAGTGATACCAATATTATCGATATCGATGATCTTTCCTTTGTCATTATCTCCAAAGGTGACCATCTTTCTATTTTTGGCTTCCAATGTAATGAATTGAGATTATCACCAGTCATATATCTTGAGCATCCACTATCAAGATACCACTTTTGTTTTGTTGCTTGGGATGCAAGACACACCTGCACACATAAAATTAAGTTTTAACCTTAGGTACCCAAGCTAACTTAGGTCTTTTGGGGTTAGTTACAATGGTTTCTTTTGGAATCGATAGTTTCTTAACATTTCTATCATTAAATTTATTTGATAAACATGTATAAGCTTTGTGCCCTATCTTGCCACATTTAAAACAAGTGATATTTGACAATTTTGATGCATTGATAAAAATACATTTCAAAAATTTTTATTTTCTTAGAGTGTTATAGCCAAGTCCGACTTTATCGTATACAATTTTTGACTATCAATAATCATTTGAAATTTGTTTGAACTTAGTGTAAATCTATCAACTATAGGTTTCAACTTGATTACCTTTTCTTTAGATCTTGATTTTTTTTTACAAAAGTTTCATTTTGACTAGAAAGTTTATCCCTTTTTTTTATTAGAGACTGATTCTTTAGTTCTAATTTTTTATTTTTTTTATCAATTTCTTCATTTTCCTTAGTTAATACATGGTTTCTTGATTTCAAATTTTTATTTTTAGTACCTAATTCTTTTAGGTCATTTAAAAATTTATGAAAAGCTTCTAACAGTTCATCATAAGTAAATTCAGGTTGAGTTTCGAATGATACCTCAGTTTCATGTGTCATAAGGCACAGGTTGGCTTCTTCATCAGTGGTGGAGTCATCACTGTCACTCCATATAGCCATCATGGTCTTCTCTTCTTCTTGAACTTCTTTTGGCTTTTTTGAGCTAGAGGCATTCTGATCTGAAATGGCTCGATTTCTTACACTCATAGCAGATGATGGGCTGTTCCTTTTTCTTTTCTTTGCTCGGCTCTCTCTTGACTAGTGGTCTTCTCCTTGTCCTTTGTCTTTTTCTTCTCATAAAGCATCTAAACTTTTTAGTGATCAGGGCCAAGTCCTCATCTTCTTCGCTATTGTCTAATTTTTCTGTCTTCTTCTTCCTGAGCTGTCGACTTGAGGGCTATGATCCTCTTTTTTCTGATTTACTCTTCAGTGTATTGCTTCACGGTCAGTTCGTGAGTCATGAGAGATCCAAGCAGCTCCTTCAATGGTAGAGTACTCAAATCCTTGGCCTCTTAGATTGCAGTAACTTTTGCCTCCCATTATCTTGGTAAGGATCTGAGCATTTTTTCTCACAAGATCACTGTTAGAATAATATTTGTCAAGACTTTTTAAACCATTTATGATGTCAGTGAAATGAATGAACATTTGAATTATTGATTCTTCAGGTTCCATTTTAAACAGTTCGTAGTTGTGCACAAGCACATTGATCTTAGATTCTTTTTCTTGATTTGTACCTTCATGTGTGACTTCTAATCTATCCCAAATTTTTTTAGCTGAATTGTATGTGAAAATGCGATTAAATTCATTGGCATCCAAAGCATAATATAAAATATTCATGGCTTTAACATTGAGCTGAGCCATTTTCTTATCAATTTTATCCCATTCATCTTCCGGCTTAGGGAGAGACACACCATCAATTAATTTAGTGGGTGTGTGTGGTCTATTTACTATGACACTCCACATATCATAGTCAAGTATTGTATAAAAATTTTTATCCGAGCTTTTCAATAGGTGTAGTTTGACCCATTGAAAAGTAGAAGTCGGTTTGTGGATTGCTCCTCGACTAGAGATGCACCAAATTAGGCTGTCATAGATCTTTAGCTCTTGATGGTTAAATCAAGCAAGGACTAGAGCATCGGGCTCTGATACTACTTGTTGTCCAGAAATAGAGCCCAAGAGTGGGGGTGAATTGGGTCTTTTTAAAATTTTAAAAGATTAGTGCACTAAAACAATGTACAAAAGAGATCGAGTGAAGTGGATTGATATTCAATAAAAATAAATTCAAACACAAAAGAAAGAATGCAAGTAAATGACACAAAGAATAAGTAAAGAGAAGTAAACATAGCAAACATAAGAATTTATAGTGGTTCGGTGCCTACCTTGTACCTACATCCACTCTCCAAGTCCCTATTTGAGAATTCAATCCACTAAATAGATTCAAAGTTACAACATGTCAGATACTCCGACCCTTACTATCCAAGCAAGAATACTTATTTTTGGGTACAAGCCAATCCTCAATAATCCGATTCAGGGTTCGGATCAACCCAAATAAGTTTTAGAACCTTCCAAAACTCAAAAATCCAAATATAATTTCAAAAAAATGGAGTACAGAAAATTCAGCACATAATCTCCTTAAATAGATACAATGAATGTAAAATAAATATAATACTCAAGGAGAAGAAGCTTTTGCTGAATATCTTCCATGAATTCTACACTTGATTGCTACTGGAGAGTGATTGGTGAAGTGATTGAATACTTCTTTTTCTCTCTT